>NC_051848.1:55482660-55493782 GCF_002237135.1 Teleopsis dalmanni
TTACTATTACTATTACTATTACTATTACTATTACTATTACTATTACTATTACTATTACTATTACTATTACTATTACTATTATTATTATTATTATTATTATTTACTATTACTATTTACTATTTACTATTAAGTATTAATTTATAAAAATTTTTTTTTAAAAAAAGAAAAATAAAAAGTTGAGTTTAAAATAAGTTTATAAAAAAAAACTATTTTGTAAGGTTATCAGAACTATAACATATATTAATTTATAATTATAGTATTAAAAATAAAAAAAATTAACTTTTGCTTAATATATAAATAATGTATCATATATTACAAGTGAGCTTCTAAAAATTCAAATAAATATATAGAGTTACAATATATTGATTCAAGGTGGGCTTACTTTAAAAAGTGTCACGTTAATTCAAGAAACAAAAAAAATTGTACAATGAGTTCTCAACACTAATATCATGTTACAGTCATACTCTAGTATTTCACTGCATTTCACTTATACTCACTCTGACTCTCTTTTTAACTGTGCCTGACTCATACATAAAACCCATAGTGCTTATAATGATTTATACTTTTCTCAAGTGATACTCATTAATACTTACACTCAGCACAAAAAGGATGCAACCGACTTAGTCATTCATGTGTAAATTTAATGAGTTAATGAATAAATAAATTTTTGGTTTCCAAATATACTGAGTGTTTAAAATAAATAAAAATCTCAACACTGTAAAAATGTTATCCATATACAGATAATAAGACAGGTCTTAAAGCAGTTGTGAGTCTATAAATCATTGCTTAATTGCCTGCCTAGTAGTCAAGCTGCCAGCGTAGAGACTGTAATGACTGAGGACCTTCCACTATATGTATATAGAAAAATAATGAATCTATTAAAATTTTAAAAAGCTTGAAATGCAAAAAAAAAACTTTTTTTTTCGACCATAAATTATTTAATTTTTTGCAATTTTAGCTGTAGCAAAAGATATTAGTGACAGATCATTTTTATTGTCATAGTTAGTTGAGTTGGGGGGAGGACGAGTCCTCCTTAATTAGCCAAAAAGCCATTTTGAATCCACAAAAATATTGTCATAAAAAAAAAGTAATAAAATAATCTAATTAACTATACTATAATATGTTTATATATTCTCATACTCATATATTCAATGGGTTGTCGTTTATAGACCTCTTTAGAGCTAGTCTTAGTACTAAGCTAGTCTTATACCATTTGATATAAACTATTATAAAATGTAAAAAATTTCACTATCTATTGAAAAGTTATTTTAATTAATCTGCAAAGTTAAAGACACTGTTCCTCTTCATTTAGTTTGTATGAAAAAAGTTTCGAATGATTTTATTTAAGAAACACATCACTTAAGCTATCAAAGTGTTAATTTTATGTTGAAGTCATTAAAACGTCAACACTTCAGTTAAGCAAAATCAAAAAAAAATATTTTCTAAAAATGAGCATTAAGTGTGAAAGTAAAACAGAGATGACGCTTCAGTGCACACTGGGGAGGAGAAGGCATAAATACATCAAACCTAAGTGGAACGACTAGAACTATTGCGATGCGGATTAAAAATTTAAAGACAAATCTAAACTATGGAGACTGCAAGGACAGGCAAGAAAATGCAAGCATACAACCATAACACGCATAAGCCTATCGGGTCGATGATGATGATGATGCTGATGCTGATGCTGATGCTGATGCCTATGCCGATGCCTATGCCGATGTCGATGCCGATACTATTACCATCATTATTGCTGCTGGGGAAGCTGCTGCCATTTGTTTGGCATCTTTTTGTCATCCATTCAGAAGCCAGAGATAACGTAAGGTTGCATATTATCTATTAAACATGACGAAACCTGCTGCTCGCAACGTCACACTCGCTCGTTCCAATGACAGCACCATTACCAGTACTCCAATAGACTCAAGTGTGCCAAAGTAGCATGTTGTCATGCAGAAAATTTTCAACAGTTGGCAGCTAGAAGGGGATGTGCATAAGAAGGACACCAGCGAGAGCAGCCCTGTGCAAGAAGGTATAAAATATGCCAAAATTAAAGTGACAAGGCTTTTTAGAGCTCAACTGTAGAACATGACATTAAGCTGTGCACTGGCTTGAATATAATAAAAATTTAAATTTAATAACTTTTATTTAAATATTGATGAACTTTTTGCCACTTTAACTTTAACTGTTCAAATGTGATTTTCAAAGTACCAAAGTATCTAATACGTAAGTCAAGCTAATATTTGTGAGGAGAAGAAAATGCAATATTTAAATGACAGTTAAAAAATTAATAGCTTTAAGTGTCTATGTGTAATATTATTCTGATATTAAAATCAAAAGGATTTTTAATTTAGTTCATTATCTAAATGATTGGAAACACAAAAAAAAACCAAATTTCGTTTATCGAATGTAAAGTGCTGTTAAATTTATTTATAAAAAAGTTTAATACATATAGGGTTTTTTTTGAAGACCCCATTAAACATTATATACATCAGCCACTCTAGACTCGCAGTAGCTCCTTACTTAGAGAAGGACGTCAAGTATTGCAGATCTCTATTATTTTGACAATAATATATTTAACACTTATAAAGCTTTATATCTATATTTCGTATTTTTTAACAGTGATATAGCAAAAACATATCTAGTTCCATATCTTAACTTACGGACCTATTCTGTGCACTTGACAGATTTGTCAAATTCTTTAATAAAATTTTTGAATTTTATAAAGCAGAAAGGTTTTTGGGATTCTTGACACATCTTGACAAATTTCAAAGCTCAAGTACCTAGTGCTTCTCACCACACTATTGTGTAAAGTGTTTTGTATAGAAAACTGTTCGTAATTGTTCGTAACTGTTGGTAAAAAGTGCTTGTAAAGAGCATATATTTTAAGTTGTCATAAGCATTTTTCATGCATTTTTCATGCATTCAAATAACAATAAAAAATATGCTTGTAAAGAGCGTATATTTTAGTTAAGAATATTTGTCATGCATGCAAAAAATAAAAAATGCTTAAACAGAGCATATTTTTATAGTTGTCAACAGCATTTGTAGTATTGACAACTAACAAGGAAAAGAGCTTTTTATTTATGTCACAGAATACCAAAACCTTTACAGTAGTCAAGTTTGACAAGTGTCAATGTTTGACAAGTTTATAAAGTGCACAGAATAGGTCCGTTAGTATCTATTAGAACTTACATTGCATATACAATTGTATATTAAAATTTTATTTATTTTATTTAAATTATTATTTTAATTAATTTATAAAATTAATTTAATTTAAATTTAATAAGTGGGTTTAAATAACTGTTAAGGGTTTAAATAACTGTTAAGGGTTTAAATAACTCTTATTAATAATCTTTGCTTTAACTATTGTGAGCACAAGACAGCTCAAAATAATTTTCAACAAAATATTACTAAAACAATAATTCTATATAATATATCTCTTCATTTAACGCAACGATGCTGAACCACCAGTCCACTAGCCGCTACCGATCCATAAAATACTACATAGAATTACCCATGCAAAAGCAAACGCAAATAAAAATACTCTCCATAATGGCAAATTCTCCAATAAGACAGATATCTTACAGTACAGAATTCTTATAAAATAATTTTCGATGACTTAACCACTCATAGCGTATAAAACCTCAGCTATACTAACTTACTAACTTATTACTAACTTGTTATCCAAATGTTATATCAATGGGTTTGAATTAGGGTTCGAATCTATAAATGTAGTTAGAAATTAGTGATCAAATGAAAATAAATTCCGGAAATATTGTCATTTTAATTGCAATATTAACATAATCTCAAAGTTTTAGTTACAATGCTGGCGAATAGATGGCGCTCTATAAACTAAACACTTTAAGACTTAATCACAGAGGTTATTGAATAAATTTTTAAAAAATTTGACAAAAAAAATTTATTGAATTCAGCGTTTGCAGTTTTTAAAAACTATTAATAAAATAAATTTTAAAACAAGAATATTAAAATGTGGACTGAGATATTTTAGTGCACCACAAAGTGCGGAGAAAAGTTTTTAATAAAACAAAAGTTGGAAAAACTTCTGACGCCTAAAATGGTTTTTGATACCCTGCGGAACGCTGTTTGGAAGCCAACTTTAAATAATTAAAATTCCCAAAGGCTAAATATTTCTCGTGAAGTCTTTCAACATAAAAAAAGGGTGCAGTATATTTTGAGACCACGGCTCCGGATGACACTTTTTTTTCCATTCGAAATTTTTATAGTTCATAATATAGTTTTTGTTTTGGAGCAAAACAGCTCCAACACGCGGCAACACGGCATTACGGCATTACGGCAACCCAGTATCATAACAGCCTAGACAATAACAACAAACAAGTGAATGTGTAATTGTGTAATTGTGTAATTACCTCAGATATAAATTCACGCGGATTCGTATGCTCTAATAGTGAACAGCCACTGGCGTTTTCGTCTAAAACGTCAAAGTTTTATATTCAATTTTTGCACTTTATTTCCACTTACAGTTTTATTACTACGAAGACGTCTTCGTCTTAGTCTTCATCTTCTCCACTGGGTTGTGTTAATTTTCATTTTTAGTTTTAGTTTCAGTTTCAGTTTCAGTTTTGTTTCCTTTTTTTTTTTTTGTATTGTATTTTTTTTTTTGTATGGTTGTTGGTTTTTGTGGTGAGCAAAAATTTTCAAATTAATTTGCTTACTCCTTGCTTTGCACTGTTTTGCCTGGCAGTTCCATTAGAATGTGGTGATTCCTTTAAGCTACTTTACACTAAACGCTCGCTCATTTAAGCGGCTAGTCAATCCTTGTGCGCCGCACACGTTTGCAATTATACACCAATCAGAACCAAAATCTATTTGGTGTCCTCCACGTAGCTGTCGTTAAGTATTTCATTCATGTTCTCACAATCGTACTCGCCCTCGCCCTCGCCCTAGCCATCGTCCTTGCCATCGCCATCGTATTCGTCCTCGTCCTCAAACTCTCCTTCGCACTAGCCCACGGATAAGGTTTGCATTCCGTCCTCGTACTAGTCCATGTTCACGTTCACACTTGCCATGAATTTATGCCCAAAAATTGTTTCGTCTGCAATGCGGCGTTCAAGCCCGCAGTGAATTCAAAAGTGGCGGTTTTCGTAACACTTTCCAAAATTAATCTATGGATGTCAATATGTATGTGTATCTGTGTGTATATATATATATATATATATACCAACGTTTAATATTTAATATTGTTCCTACTGTTGTTGTTGTTGTTGTTTGTGTTGTTACAATTTCATGCCCGCAGTAAATTTTCAAAAAGCAAAAACAAAAAAATAGAAACATTTCGACTGGCCTTGTGGACCAAAGGAAAGCTGGTGAGAACGTAAATGAAAAACGGCGAGTTTATTTATGTTGCATATTGCCAGCATTAAATAAGACACAGTCGAAGTTAAACCAAAGGGGATGAGAAGTATATTAAATGCTGCTTTAATTTAAATTGCAAAAGTTCAATTTTTTTTGTTGCTATATAATTTTTTTTATTTACTTATTTTTTTTTTTTGATGTTTTGCTTTCATTTACGTTCATTTAATTTTATTTTATTTCACTTTATTTTATTTTATTTTATTTTTTTTTTTTATTTTCTCTTATACTTCACTTTTCCCTCTTTGGTTTGCGGCTGAGTTTGACAATTTGTTTTCACCGAAAATGCCAGTTTTTCGATTTGACATCTGTGATTAGTTTATTCAATATTTGCTGTCAGTTTCTCGTTCAAGCTATTCCTTAGCGAGAAATACAGGACGAGATTGTGGTGTAAGGTTTGTTGTTGAAAAATGAAAAGGATTATGTCTATAAATAGTTTTTCCAATAACAATGGTAAGATTAAGACATGATACAATTTCTGCTGATAGCCTATGTATTTACATTGTCATAAAAATGTATTTTCTTGCTCGTGCACCTTTCACAAAAAATTTAAATAAAAGTATATTCTGTCATTCGTCTCTGGAAACACAAATAGAAATAAAAACAAACATAGATGAACTGTATCTTTAAAGTATTGAAATGATACAATAACCCAAAAGATTAAAGTCTAAAAATCGGCATTAGAAATTCTCAAATAAATTATGCTTTTAATGGTAGTAATCAGGTTTCCGGAAAGTTTGTTCAAACAATTTTTGTATACTTTATTCAGTGCTGATAAGTAATTAAGTGCATACATATACAGATATATATAAATATACATAATTTCACTGCATATATATATATATATATACGTATACATATGTACAGTGAAATTTCTCATAACGTACATTTCTTTTAGTCCGACAAACTTTGTGAACATAGTTTTTTCATTAATTTTTCATAAAGCGGTTTTTTCGAACAGTAGTGAACTACAACAACAAAAATTAATTTTATATTATTTTAATTAATTGAATTTTTAGCTGACTATACAGCTTTTTCGAGTATTGCCAAATACCCATCATTAGTGGTCTTGGAAATAATTCTTGCGTTTTATTATTCGTAAATAATTATTTTTGAGACTGCAAGTACCAGGAATCGAACTCGGGTCCTGCCAAATGTGAAGCGTAGAATCAGCGCATCTTTACCAACTGATCCAAAGCCATACTTGAGTTTTTATGCTCGCATGTATTTCTGGAGTTTTGTTATTTTGGTATGAAAGTTTTATTAACAAATTTACTTGCTATGTTTATATTAGAACAAAATCATAAACCAACGAAATAATAATTTTTCATACAAATATCTTTCCTTTAACTCCTATGAAGAGCATAGGGCCGCAACAAATGTCTTTCACACGGTACGATTGGTGGCCAGAAACTTCAACTCTCCCCAGGTTTTTCGCATGTATACAATTTCCATGTCAATTTGCCTTCTCCAAGTGTGTGCAGGTCTGTCCCTTCTTCTGCTACCCAGCGGGTTCCACACAATCGCCATTGTTTTAATCAAAATATATAAAATATATTAATATATATTATATTAAATATAAATTTTTAATATATAATAATATTATACATTATATAAATAAAACATAATGTGTATATAAATTAATTATTGTCTTTAAATTTTTTATATTAATTAGTAAATAATTTTAATTTAATTTAATTTTTTTTAATTTTAAACATAGTTTATGTTCCACGTGCTTGAGTTAAACTCAGACTGAATAAAATCGCGAACGTCTGATTCGGTTAATAGCACAAGTAGAAGTGAACGAGCACTCTTTTGTGGAGTTGGGAGCTAGCAAAGCCTAACGGAAATTTTCTAGACAAACTATCCCGTTTGGTAGCAATCATGCGTTCAAATAATATCGCATGATTACTCCGTTAATGAAACTAAGCAGAGAACCGGATTAGAAAGACACAGATGTTAACTTACGAGTATATATACATTCATCAGAAATATTTTTCGCCGTTAGCTATGACTTTGTATCACCGAATAGATTTTAATTGCAGAAAAATTTGATGGAATGGAACGAACACATCGGTTCATTTTTTTATTTTTTTCTAGTTTTTAAAGAACAGGTCTTGAGAAGCACTTTGCATTGATCAGAAAAAGTAATTAATTGATGTAGCACAATTTGGTGTATAGGAAGCATAAGGTAGATATCTCCATTTAAGTGCTTCCAACTCATTTTTTTCTTATCTCAAGACATATGCACAAAAAGTGCAATACCGATGCTTCAAAAGACGTATATGAGTAAAAGATTGTTACAGGTGATGAATCATGGATATATGCGTATGAACCGGAATTTAAGCAGCCATCGATTGTATAGGTGTCGACTGTGGGTGTCGAAGATGAACTAAATCCAACAAAAGTTGTTCGCGCTCAAAGGATTTTGAAACAAATGGTCACTTGTTTTTTCAGGAAAATTGCTCATGTGGCAACTATGTTATACGAGTATCATTACAGGAACGTAAAACTATCAATTCCTATGTATAAATGGTATACAACGATTTGTTTAATGGAAGTGTTCAGCGAAATACGGAATATGGAAAACAAACAAGTGCCGTCGGATCACTCTCCATCACCATCAAGACAATGCGAGTGCTAATACATCTCGTCTAACAAACGAGACTATTTGACTATTTGAATATTTAAATAATCGAATTAATGGTTCATCCGCCTGATTTAGAGTCTTGAAGAAGCACCATCAAAGCTGTTGTTGCATTTAAAAGCCGTCGAAGAAGTGCCTGAAGAAGATTGCAAAAATGCTTTGACAAATGGTTCGAACGATTGCCAAAATGTGTTAATCATAAAGGAGAATACTTCGAGAAACTATAAAGCAATTTAAAACAAGTGAGTAACTTTTCATTTTTAGACTCAAAATATAAATAGTGAACCTCATAGTAACAAATTAGAACCACAAAATAGATAATTCGTAAGTAACTTGTTTTTGTGGAGCATTTAGTATTCTTGGAGGACAGTGCATTAAATTGACTAGAATAAAAAAAGAAACGTCATTTCAGTTTGTAAATTTATTTTTCTTAAAAATTGAATGAATTACATTATTTTTGATATACTTTTTTCTTGTTAGTAGTAAAATCTCTATTCTATTATTCGTACTTTTTTATTTTATTTTTCGTTGTTTTTATTCTGACATTTAAATCTTCTCCTGGAATGTTTTATGTTCTCAAGCGCATTGTAATTCTGTAGTTCCTTTTGAGAAAGTGCATTCGCAACTCCATTCGAGATAATAAGCTTTACTTGCTATGCATACTTAAGACTTAAGCTTTCCTAATTGGAATTTTGCGTACAATTTCACTTGACTCTTATACGAAATTCAATTTACATATTAAATGTAAAGGAAGATTAAAATTTCTGCTGATAACCCGAAAATTGCATTTCAATCATTGCACTTTCCCGGTTGGGTTGTTAGAAAAAATGCTGCTTGGTCTTTTAATATCATATAAAAATAATAAGCTCAGCTCAACATACCTTAAAGTAACATAAGATAAAAAACTACAAAAGCAATGGTTTTGTTACTTTTTTCCTAATATTCTAGAAATATATGTATATATATATATATCTTTTTTATACAACATAAAAGTATTGCCAAATTATTTACTATTAACTTTCTTTTATACACATTTTTTGATTATGTTCTTATTCTTATCTTTTTTTCGAAATTTTTTTCTTCATAAGCCATTCAAAGAACTGAAAATCCCACTTGACTTCGATTTATTCTTTGATTAGCCAATTTTATCCAAACGAGCCAGCAAACAATTGCAACAAAATTAACTTCAGCATGACGGCCACAATATGGCATCAAAATTTTGGCATTGTGCCCAACCGTGCCTAACCGTGCCCAACCGTGTTTCTGCAGCAACACAATAAAAAATAAAATCTGTTGTAGTCCATAACGATGACGACGACACTTAGAATCCAAAATAGGTAATAAACAATTTCGAAATACCAAGAAAAACAGAAATTGTTCATTGTCATGTCTGCATAGATACAAAAGCGCAGCTAACAGCGGTGGAAGCGTTACTATGAAAAACCGTTTCAATAGTGTCTAAAGCGATAACACCACAACAACAACAACAACAACAACAACAACACCACCAACAAGAACACCAACATCAACGACAGCAGTAACGGCAATCGAATCGTACCGACAGCAATGGCGCTCATAATAGTGACATTTTCCGGTATTATTATGTTGCCCTATTAAGATGAGTTCAGGATATAACAACTGCTGAACTGCTGCTTTTTGAGCGCCTTTCTTGTTATTGCCACAGTCGTCGCCATCTAGAGTACTAACAATATTCATGGCAACACATTAGAAAGGTGTAACAACCCCCCACACTTTTCCTAAAAAATATTCCAAATTAAAAGATTACACGGAATTGCGGAAAAAAACTGAGTAACGGAGCTGAAAAATTTCAATGAATCTGGCAGCACAGTTTGCAATCGCAGCACATAAATGAGACACCTGCTGCTTCATTTTTGCACTTTTGTCATTTTGAACCCCTAGACTTGCAGTTAAAATGTCGACACGAAGCCGTGCAGGACCAAAAAAAAAATAAAAAAAAAAAACTAAAAAAAAAAAGGTTTGCTATTTTTATTTGTAAAGTGCAAATTTTACAAAATATTCCGCGCTCTCCAAAAAGTACAAAATTATACCTCGAAAAGCAAGCAGATTTAGCGACGAAAAAAATCTGCTGACATGAATGCAACTTGAATGCAAATTGGTCGAAAACTATTTGCAGCAAAAAATTGCATACCAATTTTGATAGGAATGTGCTTATTTGAAAAATGCATTTTATTTCCATTTGACAACGAATGTTGGAGATCACTAACTGGTATTCAGTTAGCATTTAATCCAATTATAACAATAGCTCGAAACAAATTACTGAATTACTGTCACTGAACAGGACTTCATGATATTTGTTAGTATATGAAAAAACTCATCCAACTGCAAAAAAAAAAAAATATATATATA
The DNA here is from genome assembly GCF_002237135.1 of Teleopsis dalmanni. Lineage (NCBI taxonomy): Eukaryota > Metazoa > Arthropoda > Insecta > Diptera > Diopsidae > Teleopsis > Teleopsis dalmanni. Next base: position 55,493,084 of record NC_051848.1, read on the forward strand.
TATATAGAGATTTTCGAAAAGTAGTGAAACCACAACAACAAAAATTTTTTTTTATTATTTTAATTAAATAAATTTTCAGCTAAACATATAGCTTTTTCGAGTATTGCCATGTACCCATCATTTTGAGACTGCAAGTATCAGAAATCGAACTCGACTGTTTGTTGAGTCACCAAATACAAATACAGCTAATGATAAACAGATTAGGCGTTTACTGTACTACCTGGAAGGTTAAAAGAATCAAAGCAAGGAATAAGTAGCACATGCAGAAGAGCTTTAGGATATGACACGGTAGCACTTTTAGTTAAAAACAACGCTTTTCAAACACCGATCAACTCAATAATGAGTTATATTTCCCAAGTTTGGTGTTTTAAAAGGTATGTTCAGATGAAAAAATTGGTGACTTGTTTTATCACATTTTTCATCTATCGGCCAACACGCCAGACTACGCAATCTAACTCAAAAATGGCTTATCAATATATTAACTAGATAATAGACTCACCAACTAGATAACAGACTCACTAAACGACATACTTTTTAAGTAGAAGAACCGAAGAGCATGAAGAAGAACTGAATTTCGAAGACATGTCAGTTGGGTTGACTGGCAGTAGCTTATGTTCCTAAACAAGGATCAAGCCGAAGAGACCGATTTGTCTCTTCCCTTTAGCCAAAGCAAACTATTTCAGTCAAACATACGAGGAA
>NC_051848.1:55493882-55695386 GCF_002237135.1 Teleopsis dalmanni
AAAAAAAAAAACAAAAAAAAAAATAAAAAGAAAAAAGAAAAAAAACCAAGGGAAAGAAAGTAGTAAAAAGCAATATAAAAAATAATGAAAGAATTAAATGGGGAGCAAATGCTTAAAAGACGATAATAATGATGCTGATAATGATGCTGATAATGATGATGATGATATTGTTTAAATGGCAAAAAATGAGAAATTACAGTGAAGCGCTGCAAAACAAAATACTAAAATACACTTAAAGAAATGTGAAAAAAATTTTAACAAATAATAAAGAAGAAAAAATTAAAATTGAAAAAAGTAAATGAAAAAAAAAACAAAAAAAAAAGAAAAATAACGTAGATATGTCTCTACTAAATTATGTTATCATAAAGTGAAAAGACGGAGCAATTGCGCTTTTCGTTTAGATAAATAATTCCTTTTTATTCTTTTCCTAATTGAAATTGTGTCTATTTTATTCTATTTATTTTCTTAACATAAAGAAGATAAAAACTACTTATTTCATTTATATTCTATTTCATTACATACTTAATTTATTATAAATTTTGTACGCGTATATACCATATCGTTCTGATGCAAGCACTGCGCAAAAGTCATCAAATATCCTCGAAGTTCCGTCGTTAATTTAAAGCTGGGGGTGGAGGGGAACTAAAACTTTACCCTCAGTTAATTAAGAAAATAATTTATAAAAGTACCAAGAAGATTTTCGTTGGTTAATCAATGAAATGAACTTCGTTTCATTTATGTTTCCATAGATTTTTTATTTGTCATTTATTCTATTTTCTCATTCCTAGTTTCCAGAGAAGTGTGTCCTAACAATTTTTTCTTAACCTCACACTATTGGGTGCTTCACTACGTATATTGTTTCATATGTCGTGCGTTACTGACATTTGGTATTCAATTGTCCCTCTCCAGGTCATTTGTTATCTAAACAACAATAAATATTTTTCTTCTCAGGCAAAATGGTTTACGCTTACAATGAACTTATTGTTCAAGAAAGACTCAACTAAAGACATACTGAACTACATATGTATACGAGAATATATATCGGCTTATAAATATATTTCAACATGCAGTGAACCAAAGCATGTAAAAAGTATCCACTATATTTCGCTACATTTTTGAACAAAAATATATATAATCGGGTATTAGCGAAACGTTTGTTGAAATAGAAGTTGATGTTAGTATGTGTTGAATTGATAGTTTCTTGACTTGAACGCACCAAAACCACCTTTTATGAATGAATGAACCGCTTAGATTTCCACAGCAGTGTGGAAACTTCATTCTGGTAATTATGAAGGGAGATGAGAGTAAATATTCATAGTACCTAGTGGGCTAGGTTCATCTAAGCCAGAAATCCAGCTTCAAATAGTTCCAAATTCTGGTAATTTATTTTAAAGGAAGTTTACTAAAAATCTTACTTTTAAAATGACGGCCCTATATTAGCTGATTTAGGGTTATTTGTGGTTAAATATTTACTATATATGAAAACTAAACAAACGTGATAAGACCAATGGAAAAGCGCCAAGTTGTGATTTAGTAATAACTAAAATTATTAAGGAGCTACCAACAAATATTATTAGATTTATTAAAGTTATTTTTAACGCTGCAATTAGATTGAAATATTTTCCTAGGTAAAGTATGGAAATTCGCTATCATAACCGCTTTACTTAAACCTGATAAAATTGCTATTCAAACGACTCCTTATGAACCCATTAGTTTATTGCTTAAACTTTGCAAAGTTTTTTAAAATATTATTTACATTAGACTGGAACTAATACTAAAAGTAATTAGAGCCATATCAAACCATCAGTTTGGATTTTGTGCGCAATCAATCAGCAAATCCATAGAGTTTACCAATCAAAATTCTAATAGACCTAGACGATGGTTGGTGTGTTTTTCGATGTTGAAGAATCCTTCGATAACGTATTGCACAAGAGACTTTTACACAAGATAAAAAAAATGTTACTTCATGACTTTAACGAACTCATTAAAAATTGTGTTACTGAACGCTGCTTCTGTGTTAGATACAAAAACAAGTACTCCACAATCAAAAACATCCAAGCAGGTTTCCCCTAAGAAAGCATATTGGGCACCCCACTATATCTTCTCTATACTTCAGATATTTCTGAACCATCCAGTAAAAACACAATGCTAGCACTGCACATGAAAACTCCTATATTTGCTTAATCCCTATAATTTAGTTCACAAGACGTCGCAGACTTAAAAGAAGTCTTAAGTCCAGTGGACTTAATTTCATCTTAATTAAATTAATTTTATTATTTATATTAATATATAAATAATAAATATAAATAAATAAATATAAATAATAAGTTATATATATAATATATATATAATGTATATAAGATACAAACATTTTTAAATGCTTGCGAAAAATCCTAGAGATATGATGGTGTGACCACATATCAAATGCAGAACTTTTGCTCCAAACAAATCAGAAAACTGCTGTAACCGAAATAAAAATGCGAAAATGGAATTGGATAGGGCATGCTATCTGAAATACAAAACCCACAAGGTGGCAGACACCCTGGTGCACGGGCTTTAACTTGAAGAAGCACAATTGAAAGAGATATGACAGTCATTGTCATTTATTCTATTTTCTCATTCCTAGTTTCCAGAGAATTGTGACGTACTGTCCTAACAATTGAAAGAGATATGACAGAAGCGCAGTACACATGGAACGATATATGCAGAGAGGCACCGAACAGTGTGCGGTTTAAAAGAATCGTTGTAGGGAAAACGTATACTAAGCAGAGAATTATATATAAAATAAAAAATTTATTATTTTATATCTATTTTAAAATAATTGAAAAGCTTTAGTCTGAAGAGTATTAATTCGAATCATTATGTTTAAAACATACTTTAATTAATTGATTCATTTTGAGTTGAAATTTCGATGTTGGCATTTTATATGCACAAACATCAAAGCTATACCTTAAGTATCACTTCGCCAAAGGGAATTCCCCTATCTGTTATTTCAATTTAGTTAAATTGTTCGCTCTTAATAGTCCATAAAAGCAACTTAAATTTGATATTAACTTTATAAAACTATCGAGCCTCCCAATGGTATTAAAATCGCGTATTGGAAATTCCCTTAACTACAATTCTGTGCATGCAAATTGCATTAATTTTTAAGTAACTATTCTAAAACATCTGAGAAAGTTTGAGGCCGTTTACTTTTATATCCTTCCGTATCACAATAAAAACAGAAAAGCAGAAAAACAGAAAAGTGTTCAGAATGAGTACACAATTTGATTGCATTTTTTTTTAAAATATATGTAATTTTTTTTTTTTTTTTCAAGATAGAAAAAAGAAATCTTCCTTGTGCTTTGTTTTCGTCCAGTTTGCTAAGTAAGATAACATAAATATAGCCCCAAAATCAGTAAATGCGTGCTGAGCATGCTAAAAACCATTCATAATTTTCCATTAAACACTAAATAGGCACATCGAAAAGGTATCAAAAATGCTAGTAAGAATACGACTGGATAGGCAGGCCGTGGGTCGTGGGTCGTGGGACGTGGGACAGTAATTTCAACTCAATTGAACCCAAGCAAATACAAGAATCACAATCTTGGCTAAGATAACATTAACATTTACAATAATAACGACAAGTTAGTCGTGTTTATAAACATGTACTCGTCCGCTCATACAGGAATGCAGGGATATGTATTTCAACAGAAATATGCTCGTAGTAAAATCCTATACCCTAATCTGTTCAGAAACAAACAATGAAGTTTAGTACCACACACATCGGAAGGCAGTGCGAAGTTAGTAACTATCGTCCAGCAAAAATATAGCAATTTGAGCCACACTTTTTGGGTGCTATAAGCAAGTAAATATGCATAAACTAAAGTAAACTAAGTTACACTATATATACATACGCATATATATACATATATGTATATGAGTTTATGAAAAAAAAAAAAAAGGTATAAGTAGAAGAGAAATTCCACACATATCTTCCACACATTACTATGTATATGATTTTCTGCAAATCCACAAGTTTTCTTTTGCTGACCAACGGAAAAGTGCCAATACAAACATTTTCAAAAATGCGTTTAAAAAGGTATATTTTATGTTATGGGCCAGAATACAAGGCAACAAAGACTGTACTCGTACTCTGCTAAGTCTAAATGAGCCTGCAAAATATGCCAAATACCACAACAGTAAGAGTTATTGAAATCGTTGCCTTTGGCATGAGGGGATACGTTTCCTGTGTGGGCTTTCGATGGTTACTGCCGTATGTAGGTATGTGCAAAATTGCTTGGGATAAGCGGTACGTAACCGTAAGGGTATATATGTGCGTTAATACGTAAAATGCGATAAAGTCAATATGACTGAAAATAAATAAGATACCATAATGCCAGCTAAAACGAACAAGTCGTATCCGCTTCAGCAACGGTCAAGGCACATCATCAGGCACGAATTTTCCGATACTCATACAAGTGCGATTCTGTAGGTGTACCCATTTCTTTGGCATTCCTTTGTTGTGCTCATTGCGAGATTATATCTTTTCTACTAAATGTACACACACTGACCACCACTGGCCACCACTGGCCACCACTGACCACCACTGACCCAAAAGCACAACCAAAGCCAAAGAAATACATAACAGACTATTTATAAATTTTAGTGTACATTATTGATGATGTTGATAGGTACACTAAGCACAGATGGAAGGGTAAAAATAGCCGTAAGTGCCAGTTAAAAAACAAAAAAAAAAAAACATTAAAAAAGGAATGCAGACATACTAACTGGCGTATAGTATTTGCGATAAAGAATGTGATTGTTTATTTCAATTTTATTTGAGTTAGGTTTTCTGAAGTGATGTTTTTTAAAGTAGAAACAATATAAATTATTGGGTGTTTAAATTTAATTTTATTACGTACAATTACCTATAAAAACTAACTGATTAAAGACAATTAAACAAAAATTTCTTATACAAAAAAAAAAAATATTTACCAGCCAATCTTCTTTCTAAAAGTCGTTAAGTTAAAGCAAGACGTAAGAATACTATTCAGAATTTAGTTTAGGTAACATAAAAAGTATATTTCCACTTGACAATACTCGCAACAGCGTTGTATGGTCAGCCAAATTTCAATAAATTTTCAAAAAATTTTATTGTTATTTTTTTATTTCTATTCGAACCCTTCTAACTTATCCGTCTTTATTTGTCACTAAAAATACGATAAAATTTTGAAGCTGCTCCAACAACCAAACATCAATAAATTAACAAAAATTAAAACATCAATAAATTAACAAAAATTTTTATTGTTATTTTTTCATTTCTATTCGAACCCTTCTAACTTATCCATCTTAATTTGTCACTAAAAATACGATAAAATTTTGAAGCTGCTCCAACAAGACCAACAACTAACATGCAAATACCACTAAACATTAGTGTAGTGTATTCTAATAAGTTATATATATAACTTTAAAAATTATCTATCCAGTTTTCTGAATTACTTTTTGCCATTTTTGGACTTAAACCGTAACTTGATCTTTGTCCGTAAAATTTTGAAATTTATTTTTAGAAATGCCTTTATAAACCTTTTTCTGGCCCTAATGCTTTAACAGCAATATAACGTCAGATATATAAGTGTGATAGAGATGACTGTATAATGTCAAGATTTAGACAAAATATATTATAATTTTTTATTATTAAATAATAGGCTAAGAATTCACTCCGACGTAAAAAAACTATTGTGCGCCAAAAGGCACAATTAAAAGAATTCTAGACTATTTACTCATTTTACCTTTTTGATTTGAGTCTAATATCTCGCTTTCAAGATGATCAAGACTATGTCATCCCATTGCTGGGTACTTGCATAGAATATGTTCTGATGTTTCCTTCTCCTTATTGCAGCGTCGACAGTAAACACTTTCTAGTGCATCTATATTTTTCATGTAGTAATTGAGTCTACAGTGTCAGTGTAAGAAGTTCAGTGTAGATTTTAATAACGTTTTAGCTATGGTTAAGGATGGCATCAATTTTGTTATGTTTAGGAACAATGAATTAAAGAATGACAAATTATATATCAAAATACCCAATCAATGCTTCTTAGATTTTGCTAATTGTTATATATATGTAGGCAGAAAGGGTAAGATCTGGCAACGCCGGCAAAAAGGAACAAGAAGGAGCTTGCAGAAACAAGCAGGAGTCGGTAATAAGTCGTTGAAGTTGTCAGTCGGTTGTGTGCGTTCAAGAAGTTACTTATTATTACTTATTAATTAATTAACGTATATACACTTTGATTTTTTGGATTAAATAAATACTATTAAATAAACATTCCCACATATATATATAGGTATATTTTTTTTTTTGCTGATTTGTACTAATTATCACGTTTCAACCGGATAGATTGCGGATAATAAAGATTACTATAAAATATTTTGTAGTGATATCTTATAATAGGTAACGAAGTGACCTCGTAAATGCAGTAATATCATCGTAAACAATATCGATTTCTTTGTTTTTCGGTGATATTGGACAATGAACATTAAAAGGTTTAACAATTATTTATGCATAAGGCAGAACGATTAAGATATTTATATAGAAATCTCTCTTCAGTCAGCCAAACAACATCTGCAGTTCCAACCACTTGAACAGCAAAACAAGGCTACACATGATAACCTCAAGAGTATAAAATCAATACAATTTCATAGGTGTAAAATATAGAAATGGACCATTTGATTTAAAAACTCATGCCAGTTTTAATGAATAAATTACTAAACTAATTAATGAACTAATCCAAATTAATTACATATAGAAAAGAAACAAGTAGCAGAAATCGAAATCAAAAATACAATAGATTTCAGACTAAATCCTCAATCCTCTGAAACTCTCAGTTGTATAGCTTCCAAAGTAATCTTATAATTTAAATAGTTGGAAAGAACTTCTGTATGTCACGAAGTCAACAGAATAAACAGGCAGAAGATTGGTATTAAAAAATGTTTGCATTATCAGACTGCAAACTTTCAGAAAAGTTATGGATTAGAAAAGTTATGGAGTTTAAAGTTTAAATCTTGTCGTTTAAGAATAATTTTCATATGTAAAACTTAAATCAACTAAGGTTACTATTATGGTTAAATTTAAATACGAATAAAATTTTAATTTTTTTAACCTTTAAATATATTTTAATATCGTGGATTTCAGTTAATTGGTTCTGACTTTTAAAACAAGGTTTACAGTTATATATCAAGAGGGTTTCATAGCGCATAAGTTTTTGTTTGTAATTCTTTGTTAAATGTTTTATTTTTATAATTCATTAAACTCGTATATTCTAGTTTCAAAATAGTCGGGAATAAGTGTCAAGTATTTCTTTTTTGTACAATAATGCAAAAATCCAATACATAATATACTGTATATTGCAACTTACCATTTTTAATTGTAATAAAATAATCTCAAATTTACAATCTAAATGATGGATATGAAGTATATGTATTTATTAACATATTATTATCTATATCATTACAGTATAAGCATAGTATGCACCAGGGCTTCGAACCGGAACCGAACCGAAAACCGAAAAAAAACGATACTTTTGGTGGAATGAAAACCGGAACTGAATCAAAAAATATATACCGGTTTATCTCGGTTTAGCACCATATAGTTTGGTATCTATACATTTAAGCGAATTTCTCTTCAATTGTTGATTTCTTATTTATTTATTTTTTTTTAACATGCTTTAACTGGACTAAAATTATACTCTAAATAAGAAATATTCGCATATAAGTTATGCTAACTGAAACATTTAATTTAGAACTAAAATACCACAGCCCATTGAACCGAAATAGGAAATAATTTATTAACAGGAATATATATACTTAAAGTACTCGATGCTTGAAAAATTTTTTCAGATCTAAAACCTAAACTTGTAAATTTTATAAATTATACAATTGTGATTAATGTGTTTTTATTTTAGTGATCAAAATATCACACAATTATGAAAATTTTCTAAAAAAAAATGAGATATTTATTTCAGGGTTTCAAACCGGAACCGAACTAAAAACCGATATTTTCACTGGAGTAAAAACCGGAACCAAATTGATATATTTTTTTTGAACCAAATTGATTATATATTTCAAACTATAATGAAAACCGGAACGAAAAAAGTTCCTATTTGAAGCTCTGGTATTAACCCTATATAACCCTTATGTTTTCCAACACTGGCATCAAAAGAATGACGGGATTTGTTAGTTTATTGAAAATTTCAATTCAATATTTAAAATATATATAATAATAAAATATTAATTTTAAAATAAAATAATAACATTTTTAGTAGAAATACTTATGAAATCCAAATCGATTAGACCCCACTTCCATTCGCTTGTCTTATTGATTAAAAACAATTTGTATCTCAAAGTGTGTGGTCAGAACATCATTGGTGCCAGCAATATAAGTAATATTATTTTAATTTTTATTTTATTTTATTTTATTAGTTAGTTTTTATATTTTATATTATACACATTTTTCAAATAAAAATTTATTTCAAATTAATCATTTACATATTGCAACATTTCGAAATTTTTTTTCCACATTAAAAAAATATCTTTTTTTTTGGATTGTGTGAGTGTAGTGAACAAATAGTGACAAGTCCATTATATAAATTCAATGGATTGAATGACCATTGATAGACTCATAAAAAACCTATATTTTGTATGAAATATCTAACGTGTTCACCGCTTTGTAAATAAAATGGATTGATGCATCGTTAAAGCAAACCAAAGGAATAAAATTATAAACTACGTTTTTATAATAAAAAAACTATAATAAAAAATTAAAAAAAATTATTATGTTACACATATAGGTATATATATATGAAGCAGTAATAAAAAATATTTCATAAGTTTTTTTTTAAAACGTAAAATATATATAAAAGATACAACACAGCAGAAACCACTTACATTTTCAACCAAAAGCTTTACATTTTAAAATATTTGGGTGTGAGTCCATGTTGTGGTTTATTGGTACCTGCTTCATAATGGAGTATAACCACAAACAATACTATTGCAATTTAATAATTAAAACCAAAAATACAAGCAAAAAAATATAATAATAAAAGTGAATAAAAAATACAGACATGAAAGTTATTGAATTCCTTTTAGCATTAAAAGGATCAGGCAAATCAGCTCGGTGAGTATAGGTCAGTTAGGTTTGATAGATATTCAAAACAATATTTATATCTATATAAGATAACACTACTTAAAAAAATATTTGTAAAAGTAAATTTATATTGTTTTTACTTCAAGTTTTACTGCAATTCTGTCGTCCTACTTTGAGGTATAGAGTAAACGTTATAAATTCAAATAGAACACTACTATAGAAATCATCTTTTAATTCAATTTTTATTGGTCTCTTTCAAGTCATGGAATCTTAAATATACCACCTTACTCCTTTTCAAACAAAATCGCTGCTTAGCTTTCTCTAAAGGTGACCTTCGCAGGCGAAATTGATTTACTAAATTTATTCTGCTGCTCTAGTGAGTCTTTCCTGAATTCAGGGATAGATATGAATTATTCTTAGAGGACACAAGAGGCACTAAATTCTGTGATGATATTGAATTATAATGATCTGAATTTTTGTTATGATCAATTTTATGTAATGAATTAGAATTAGAATTCTATTTCAATTAGAAATAGAATTTCATATGAGTGAAAATAGAACTCGATTGGAATGTGGTGGGGGATACTGCTCTAAAAATTAAATATTTAAATTTAAACTAAAGAAATTGAGAAGACAAAAATTTTAAGTTTCGTACGATGCTCACAAAAAATGTAGTGAGGTAGGTAGTCCAGGGTTGTTATGCCAATGGACTTAAAAATTAACTTAATGAAGCTTTAGTTTCATACCACAGGTGGAATAAAAAACATTCTAAGTTTGGCTGAAAAACATCGATGAACCCTTCGTTAGATCATAAATACATAAATTAGTCAGTGAGAAGGGTGGGGCTCTGTAGAAACCCCCCAACTATCAAAGAGTGAAAGTGCTCAGATGCATTAACTCGGAAAAGGTTCAACATAAATAGATATATTAATATAACGCTATTTCTAAGAGCAACTTTTTTTTTTAGCTGGACCGATTATATATTGAGCGATGTGTTGCATGTATAGATATATGAAAACAATATTAACAACCAGGAGGTATGATTATGATGAGACTAGAGGCGAAAGAAAAAGATGTAGGATGTTGTGATGAAGGTGACACTAGTTAGTTGGTCAAAAGCACTTGAAGTGTTTCATATTCAATATTCAAATCTTTAGAAACGCTTACACATAAATGACCCAAATGTTTTAATATTGAAAACGTAACAAATCAATTCCTTTTCACTCCTCTCAATGCATTTGTATCTACACATATTACGAAAGTTTGTTTGTTTTTATTTACGAATGTAATAATCTTGCAGGCGCACTAAATATTTTTTTCAAGCCTAAAGCATATTATTTCTATCCAAATTTTTTTTTTTTATTTTATGTTTGGTTTAATTTTTTTTATTTATATATATATTTATATTCATTTTTAGTTTATAGCAAACCTTACCAGAAATAAGGCATTTATTGCAAGCCATCGTACGCACACTCATACGCCCCGCAAGTATGGCAAGCAATTTGAAGCAGGCTTTTGAATTATAAAGCAACAACAACAGGCATGGCAAAAACAAAAACAGGCATGGCAACAACAACACCAGCATTAGTATGAAGACAGGAAAAAAAGAGAGGCATATATATCCATTCAAACATTTACTTACACACATTAGCAGCGGCAGCAGCATCGGCATCGGCATCAAATGCAGTAGTATTTTCACTTCCCTGACCTATAAATTATACGAGGAAAAAAATCACTTTAGGCTATTTTTGTGCCTGATAATTGGATTACGTTGAAATTTTTTTTCAGAGCACAAAATTGAAATAAAAAATAAATATGTACTCGCGCGCCTCACAAGCCCATAAACAAACATCCCTGCTTTTGTGTGCGGTTGACTGTGCTAACTGAAATAATACTTATATATTTGGATTTTTATTTATATCATTGCGTTTTATTATTTAAAGTTTTAATTTATATTTTGTCATGAGGATTATGCTATTGAGTTTAGTGAAAACACTTGAATGCAATGGTTTTTTGTGAAGATTGAAGTGCGAAGACTGCTGGAGAGAAATAAATACACACAAATGCAGGCAGAATTTAAATGAACTTATACAAATGCCAAACTATTTAGGTCGAACGAATATCTAATTAAGAAATATTTATATCACTTGTAATATTTTTATGTTTGAGAGCATAACGAGCCATTTCAACCTCACCTATTATTAATACTTCTATCAGAATTAATATCTTCATTTTTTTTGTTTGTTTATTTATTTAACGGTGGAAAGTCTGCTAAAACCTAGTAACTGTTAAAACTCTAGAGACTGCTAAAACTCTAAGAATCGAAAATCCTCAGTTTTTGGGTGGGGGGCTCATCCCTGCCTCACACTAAACTTTAACTATACTAAAATTATTATCGTTTACTTATCATTTAACTGATGATGGACCGTAGGTCAGTATATTTTCCTGTGCGTCCTGAGGTGGTCTTAAAGTTTGTTAGGACGGGGTTGGGTAACGTATCGACTTTTGTGAATAATTTTAGGTGTCTGTCAATTCTTTTCAGTGCTTTCTCTACTTGATCACTCCACCAGAGATATGGTCTACCTCTACGCCCTCTTCTTACAACTATCATAACAAATACTTTTTTTTCTATTGCATCAGCATCCATTCTCATGACATGAACACCCAGTAAAGCCGTTAGATGTTAGTTCGATGAAAATTTCTTTAATGCAATATATAATGTTTTCAAAATTCAAAAAATAATTTTACAAATACAAACTGTGGGAGCAAATATTGGTTTCTAAAGGGTGACGTTATTGAGATACTACTTGAATTGGATGGTATTTATGTTTTGAGAATTATCAAATATCAATTTGAGACACGTGAAACCATTGAACAAAAAAATCAATCTTGAAATACTAAAAATATTGATTTTACCTAAAAAACCCCAACATTGTATGGAAGGTGGTGTCTAAGCCTCTAAGATAGGCATTTGTGACGTATTACAAAAAGGATCTGCTGTAGAAATTAAATATAAATCTGTGAAAAATCATTAAACCTTTGTGGGCAATATTTTGTTATATAGGGGTCAAAAAAACTTTATTTTTTATAAGAAACGTTACTTTTGTATCGAAGATAATTTTAACTTTTATGATAGAGTTTTGTAATACATTAAAAGAGGTGTGTGATAAAAAAGTAATATTTATCGGTGAAAAACGTTAAGCATTTTCGATCTTACATTAAACCAATAATTGATTTTGACAAGAAAAAAAATGAAAATTGATTTTCTAATATTTTAAATACATAGCGCCATCTGAGAATTAATCTTAATTGTAAAAAATAAATAATGTTTCTTATATTCAATGGAAGAAATATACGAGGTTTATCATAAGAACGTTAAATTTTCAAAAAATATGATACATCTTAAAGTATTCTATAGGCTGTCTTCTCAGAAATCCGATAAGAATTTTGGTATTTTCTCTTCTTATTGCAGGGTATGCGCTTTTCATGATCAAACATCATCTTATAACACTTCATATTCAATAATTAATTTTAAATAGAAAATAAAATAAATATTTTAAATAGAAAATAAATCTTCTATATATATATATGTTTTAAATATTTGGGGAGCTTGCCTCTCGTTCAAGGTTAAATTGAAGAGATGAATATTGGGTTTATTAGATATTAGTAAAATATGCATAAATGTGTGCATGCTTAGTACTAAAAAGCTAGTGATATAAACACATATATATTTGTCATTATCCACATCATCAAGTTTGCCATATGATGGTGTGTGACTATTGAACGGTTGGTTCGTTTATAGCTTGTCCTTGACTTTTGTTAAGATTTATTACAGTATCTGAGTTTTTCAAGAATATGTCTCTTGTTAAACTTCTTAGTGGTTTAGATACAGTGCTGTTAATCTTCGTAGTCAGCACTTTCCGTATTCAGCACCCACAACTAAACAATATGGTTACTTTGTGTCAATTCCAAGAAAGACGATAGATAATTGTTCAATAAATTCGATCATTTGCTGATAAACTGGACTTAATAGAACAGCAGGTAGTACAATATTTGAATATATGTAATATATATTCTTTAGACATTAAAGAGTTAGTTTATTTTTGTGTTTTTAATATATATTCAATTGCATATAGTTAAAAATAAAAACTATTTTGCAATATATTCATATCGGGGACTTAAAATAGTCGATATATTAATTCTTATCTGTAATTTTATAGTATAATGATTGATATGTAATTTAGTTACTTAAATCAGACGGTTTGGTTGCGGTCCCTTATAAAGTAATTGGATCCAAAGTACTCGTTTTTATTTTTGTGACGTTAAAGCCTTAGCTGCAGCTAAGTTACTTTTGGGGCTAATGGGCCCAAAACAATCATTTTCATTTTTAGACTTTAAAACCTTACTGGCAGCAAATTCAACCATCTAAGTAAAAAACTATTGGATCCTTATATAGTAATGGAATAGCATAAAGCAATCTAAAGTGCTTGAGTTCATTAAAAATTTAGGGATTGATTAGGAAAAGTTGGTCATTACAGTAGATCACATGACGGAAAGTATATAGAATTCAACAATTTTTCATAATTATAGTATATACAGCTTTCATAGACGTCATAAATTTTCTGTTTGTAAAATATGATGGGAAAGTATACCAAATAAATAAAATTAGTTAAATATACAGATTAAAATGATATAATCAAAATATATAATATGAATTATAATAACAATAAAGACATGAAATGTATGGGTATGGTATATATGTATATATATGTACATTTTCATATACTTAAATCGCTCAACTGTTTAATACTTCTCTTTCAGAAATCATCGCCTGTATTGTGTTCCTTCTTATCGGCATATCGAAGAAATTTCAATTACACTCGTATATTTTTGTGATTTTTATTATCGCGATTATAATATTATCTTAAATTAAAATTCAATAAATAATTTCAATTCATCTTTTTCTATTCAGGCAAATCTGCATTTCGATCAAATAACTCAGCACAAAGCTTCATTAATCACTATCAAACGCTGCATTTAGGCGCACACGCGTACCAGGAGCAGGGTCCTGCGTAATCACTGAGCAAATCCGGATATGTTGAAAAATGATTTGGAATTTGTGTAGATTTCATTTGTGCTTGTGACGTTAAGTAATTGGTAGTAATGTGTATGAGGTCTTTGTGCCTGGCGTATATTTGCTTAGCGTTTTGTTGTTG
Source organism: Teleopsis dalmanni (assembly GCF_002237135.1). Classification (NCBI taxonomy): domain Eukaryota; kingdom Metazoa; phylum Arthropoda; class Insecta; order Diptera; family Diopsidae; genus Teleopsis; species Teleopsis dalmanni. Next base: position 55,508,220 of record NC_051848.1, read on the forward strand.
GCTTGTTGTTCCTGCGTGGCGTTTTTTCAATTTTTTCGTGCTCTTTTTTGCATTTTCAGGGGATTGAGCAGATAATACCCACGAGGCTTACGTACAGATACGCAGATAATAATAATTACAAATATGCAAGCATAAGCGTTAGGCAGCGAAACAACAAGAACGTTACTTACTGACAGTGTACGCACATACTTACAAACGCACATACGTACAAACGCACAAACGTACAAACGCATAAACGTACAAACGCATAAACGCACAAACGCATACACGTAAGCATACACTTATGAAACAGTTTCCTTTAATAATATTGCGTAGGACATATAAATTCGTTCAGAAATCAGTGGGTAAATTTTCAGTGAAAAATAGAAATCGGGCTTCATGCCTTGAATAATATTTACGTGTCATGTCTTCCCATACAAGGGACACAGGCAGTTATTGGAGAGATATCGCCGTTGTTGGAAGGTTGTAACAAATAAGCAACAAATTTAGGTTGAAATCCTTATATTCAGTTGTGATTGTTGGCTTAGAGGTTGTAGACTTGCATCATGTTTGGGGACAAGATGCCATATACGTAGGTATGTCAATACCCAGTGCTCAACTGCGGCCCTGGTATGTGCGTACATTTATGTTAGTTTGTCTTTAGGTGTGCTTATGTAATTGTTAAAGACTTAATACTTGTTTTGTTGTGAACTGTTGCTGCTGCGGTAAATGATAAAATGTCATTGTCGCTGTTTTGCTCACTTATATGGAAGCTGGTGTATCATGTCATTGTCAAAAATGACAATGTAAATAAAAACATTTTATGAGCAAATATTTACCTTCGCTTTCTGGTGATGTATTCTAAATACAAGCACACATCGTTTTGTCATTATGAGAGTCATTTAGAGATGAAGTCAAAATTGAAAAAAGAAGAAAAAAAATGAAACTGTAGTTGACATTGTAATTACTACGAACGATACAACATGTACTGATTTTCTTGTAGAATAAGTAAATATATCCTTCAGAAGAGTTTGATTTAATGATTTTCATATTAAGAACATATAGTACAGTGTACAGTACAGTATCAGTTTGTTCAGTAATAATCAAATAACATGGCACCTTTCGTATCAATCCTGGCTCCTGCTAGATGTTGATGTATGAAAAGTTTTTGCAACTGGGAAATCGGAATTGTGCTCATATGTCCTTAATAGACAGATCAGCGGCTATATAGCCTTTTCACTTCAAATCTACAACCTCTGACTTAATATATAGAAGCAAATGGGTAGTATATATAAAAAATTAAATTATGTCCTCAAGTAACGCTTGTTTATAGTGTAGTATGGAGTCAGGCAGGAACTCCCCTCTCGAATCTGCTGTAGTACTTGCCTTCTTCAACCAAAGACAAGATACCGCAGCATCTATTCTGTGTACGCCCAGGTTTGTGCGGAACCAGGCTTAAGTTTCTGACTGCCCAGTTCTTTAATACACTCTGAGATATGTCCAACATTATAATTGGCCAGACAATACTATACATATTGAATTTCCAAAAACGTCCTGTTGGTTATAATATGTCCACTCTTCTACACACAATTGCGAAGAATGTGGAATCAAAATAGCTTTCTTCGATAATTGAGGAAGATTCAATGCTCTTTTCTCTTTAGGCACCTACCTATTTATGTTAAGCTGTTATTAAAAAAAGGTTTCGAGCTGTAAAAATGAATCTATTTTACGAATGTCAAAGCGAAAGTACTCTACAGATTCATCATACATCATGTCTTTTCATTACATAATGCTCAAGGTTAACTACTGTGGAAACCCTACACACTTTGCTAAATATCCTCCAAATCCATATCGCAGCTATTTACTAGGCTACCAGAACAGCAATTAGATTGAACTGCGTTGAGAAATGCATATCACACCAACGTTATAGTATTTTATTATTTCATAGAAAGTTCCATACATCACATATCCTTTGAGTTAACCATATGTTGTATTTATTGTATGATTTTTCTTTATAATCCGCTATAAAAATGTGAACATCCTATATTTTGTGTAGTTTTCCCTGAAGATATATCGAAATATCGGAAATAAAGTATAAACGATTTTTAAATATAAATAATAAATTAGTGTCTTTTTATTTATATTAAAATTTGACCAATTAGCCCGGTAACAAATTATTATAATATGTAATAAAGTTATAAAACATATTTTTGAGGAAAAAAATAAAATGGCTTCTGTCAACAAACGAATTTCCCGAGCATTTTGTGACCCACGTCATTGCTGATAGCTATAACTTTGAAACTGTGAAAGACTTTGTTTATATAGGAACTTCAAAAGGTTTGTCAAAGAATTACTTCTACAAATATTATAGATATTACGTGGGTCTATGTAAGAAATTGAGAAATAACGCTCCCTCTACATAAATAAAAATCATACTTAACAATACTCCTACCATGCCTGTCCAGCCGTATGGCAAAGTATTGTTAGTGGATTGTTATGGCGAAGACGAAGCTTGAAGAACAATCAACAGTGATGAGAAGGCATTAGAAGCATTTGAAAAAAAAATATTCGTAGGATCTACTGTCTTTTGCGATGAATTGTACGAGCTGTATCGCGACATTGACAGAGTTAAGCGCACAAAAATTCAGCGACTTTGCGGGCTTGGTTATGTTATGCGAATAGAGAAAAGTGCTTTGACTAGAAAGGTGTTGAATTAAGTATCCGCTCGTGGAAATTGCAATGGCCGCCGTCCGCATCTGCAGTGGAAGTATCAGAAGAGCAATGATATAAAGACATTGGGTACTATCAATTGGTGACTGTAAGTCACTATTCGGGCTGGCTGGTGGAGATTACTAGATGTGGTTAAGCGCGACTCACGTCTGTAATGACCAACTAATTAACTAAGTACGAAAGTACGTAATTTAGTATTCATAGGATGTGTGCGAGTTAAGCTAAGTTGATGCTAAACCAAATGGGAGATTTTTTAGTATTTTTTGGACTGCACACATTTAGCCATTTATTAGTACGTATCGACACATCACTACATTATCGGCACAACTTAGAATTTTCCTCATTTAGAACGCAACTTAGCCTAACTCGCACACGTCCTTAGAATTGAAAAACTAGCGTAAAAGAATTCGTATTGGAATTAAAAGAAATGTATCTCTCGGAATCAACTTATGCGTAAGATCTAATATCATCAAAAAAATTGTCTGGCTCGAAAATTGGGATTTACTCTGTAACCAGGCTGCTTTTAAAGCTCTGTCTTCTTGGACTTTCAAGTCGAAATCGGTCTTTGAATGTTATGAGCTTTTACAGTTACTTGTAACTTGGCATAACATAAGTCTTTACTGGATTTCAGGTCACAGAGGAGTTTTCGGAAATGAACAAGCTGATGAGCTAGCCAGAACTGCATCATAAACTGCTTTCATATGCCCTCAACCTTTTTGTGGGTTAAACTGGGCCAGTACAAAATAAATTATCAAAGAGAGGTAAAATCATATGCGGCTGGAGTACTGAAAAGACTTTTCTGGACTTAGAGAAAGCAAAGCACTGATCAAAACGTACTCCCACAAGAACATTCTTAAATTCTTAAAATGTTGTTTAAGGTTGCTAACGGGTTTCTTTACAGGTCATTATGGACTGAAATATTACCTTCATACCCACAATAATCTGCTAATTTGGAATTAAGATTATTTCTCGAAGATGAGGAAACTAGTAGGCTTATTTTTTGTGGCTGTCCTGCTTTAATAACGCACAGAAAAATCTTAGAAATAGGAATAAACGTGGTACTAACTCCCAACGGAACGGAGTACTGCGAAATTCATAAGGAATTTCTGTTATCAATACAGATTAAGACATCTTCTTCAGATTTAGTTCTGAACTTTGTTCACAAATCTTTAAAGGGTTTTGTGTGATCAATAGTAAAATTGAGGGAATAGGTCTCTTCTGGCCGTAGTACCTGCTGCTGGGCGATTTCACTTCAAAGCTTTAATAAAAATAATAAAAATATACTTCCACGAATTTTCTGAAGGAATCTTTTTTTATTAGTAATCCTACAAACATACTAAATGATCTATTAATTATTTTCACCTCAGCTAAACATTTCTGGAAACCTATTGTCTATTTTATGAATTAAAAAATATTTCCAAAAAATTAAATAACGACAAACGGACGGCATTGGTTTGGTGCAGAAAAAGAAATCTATAGAAAATTATTTCACGAGTTGAATTTATTTAATTTTTAAAGCAGAAATCGAGGAAAAACAAAAAATCCTGATAATAAAGCATCCTTTTGCATAAAACAAAGCTCACACACACTTGCCGCACACAATACATTCAAACAGACCGCAGTTACTAACACAGCCCGTGCGGTTGTGTTTATGCCTTATGCCTGCGTACTACATATAAGATAATCAACATATATTTCCGCCGCATAATTTCTCAGCCTGTTACGTTTTTCCGCTTTACTCCACAGCTTTCCTTCATCTTCCTGCGCTATGTTTTATTGCTGTTATATTGCTGCTCCTGTTGTTGCTATTATTTTCTTTTTTATTATGATTATTTTTATAATTTTTTTTCTGTTTTTTGTTTTTTTGTGTTTTTGTTTTTTTTTTGAAGTTGCAACAGTAAAAGCAAAGCAAAAACTTGACCCATATTTCCACCCTCTTCAGCAGTAACGAAGATGGCTTAGTGGAACAGCAGGCATTGTGTAACATAGAAAACGCAACAGAATTTATCAAAGCAAAATAAAAAAAAAAACGCCAACAAAAAAAATATATAAATTAAGTGAAAATAAACGTCGCACGCATATATACACAAGCATAGACACACACCACAGTCAAGCATACTGAACGTAGCATATACATACATACAACTGACACTAAAGCCAACAGAGGAGCCGACTGTAATAACAGCTTGGCTACGCTGAGTTTGCAGAAAGATGAGCCTAGTACATGCAGCGAACTGCCTTTGTGTGTAGGTGTCGTCGTTTATAATAAAAGCTAAAGCACATAAGCAAATGAAATCTTGATAGAGAACAGCAGCTGGAGAGGGCGGAAGCGGCAAAGCACATGTGGTCGCGTACGTAACTTTACAGGGTGCTTTCTTAATCAATTGAATTAGCAAGAAAGTTAATCAACGCTGAATGGAAGCGCAAAGGAAGAACCTAAATATGTACATAGTGTTGTGTACGTATATTAGCACGTCATGCAAAGCAAAGCGGTATATATCAATAGCGGTATATATCAATAATAGACGTTTACTCAAAAAGACGAACAACACATGACATGCGACATAAATAACGAACTTAAATAACAAAAAAAAAAAAAAATTAATAATAACAATAAATAAATAATAAATAAGAGAAAAATTCCTTAAAATTAATTTTTTTTTTCTTCCATATAATATTCAAAAAAACGATATGGCAACTCCAGCATTAGAATATCTTCCTATAACCAAGCAAATTAAAGAGTTCTACAATCCAGAAGTTTCGGGAATTTTAATTGCCAAAATCTACAGAAATTTCTTAACTAATTCGCTTACTAGCTGACAGCTGACGTCACCGCCATCCTGGAAATGGACAGCACAAGTCTGCTCTAATAGAGCAAACTGTGATATCTACTATAGTTACCATTCAAGTAGTTGTTGAATTGTGTATGCTTTGACGGTTAGCAAGAGACTTTCTAACTTAATCCAGCGGTTCATATCAGTGAACGAAAGGCTTGAAAAAGGATAATTTTTTAGGATCACCCCTATTTGCGCGCAGATGCCGATATAATAAAAGGACGACTAAAAGGGTGACCAGAGATACTTTATTTGCGAGACTCGAGAAAATTTATGTTTTCGGAGTCTTTGACGCTAAAGTGAAAATAAGTTTGAACTTAATTAAAGTTCAAATAGATCCCCCGTATTTACGCGTAAGCGTCGACACAAAAAAAAGACGACTTGACTAAATATACTTTCTTCGCGAGACTCGAGGAAATTTATGAACGCAGTCCGAAGACTTATATTGATTATTTCATTTGTATGGTGTACAGATCTCCAATTCGAGCGGCATCACCTTCATGAACGATATATAAGCATGCATAAGCTGGCTTAGAATATCTCTCTCATCCTGGATCACCGAGGTTAACACTAGCATTTTTATGGTGCCATAAAATGCTTAAAAGGACAGTGTAAAAATGCCTTCATCACAGTTGTCCACCATTGCCAAAGACGTTGTGTTGAAAACATGGATTGATAACAACCAAGATGCTGACGGCGCTCTAATTGGAAATCTGGACATCATACAAATAAAACAATCAATATATACACATATCCAAGCAGTTAAAAAATCTCTTCAATCCTGAACCACCAAATCCAAATTTACTATAACTGCAGAGATTTCTCAATTTATTTGGCTACTACATGGGAGTTTTGACGAGAACGAAAGAAAAGAAAACCTTGCAAAGTAGATTGGACTTATTTTCTACACAGGTCCAGAACCATTTTCTTAAATACTCACTTTTGACACTTCATCAGTATTTAGAAATATAAAATAACTATTGTGCCTTAATATGCTCAGATAACTACATATTACTATATATAATCATATATAAGCTGACTTAGATATAGTAAAAATAAGTCTTCGGAACTCATCAAAAGAGACCGCGTGAACACTGCAAGGCTTACTGTAGTTCTCGCTGGACATTGGTGTGTTGGAACTCACGCAAAAAAACTGTGCATTCCTCATTACCCTACTGCAGAAGTTGTGGAAACCCGCAGAAGAAAGAACCATAATACATTTTCTCTGAAAATGCCCGGGTTTGGCGTCCAGGAGATATAGATTCTTAAGAAAATAATTCTTTGATAGTTGATTAGACTGGTCATCGGCGAAGCTGAAAGACTTATTAAGTTACCTAAATTCGTCGGGTTGGATTTAGTCTCTACTCTTCTATACTTAGATTCTTGCGGGGAATGTGGTAGCAAAACAGCGAAAAATCGCTAACTGACGTGCATGGAAGTTATCTTAATCCTACAATGTCTGAGATTTCGTACTAATAGTTACTGTTAAGTTTGCTAATGACTACATCTTTTGGAATTGATATCACAGGTAGTGGTGTACGATTGTCATTTCTAATAATAAAAAATTATTTCTTTAAAAAATTTCTACAATAAATTGTCTATTTAATATATAATATATAAATATTGACTACAGAATATATACGTTTATATAAAATATAACTTAATTTCCAACAATTTGTGGTCAACTTAATTTAAGCTCAGTTTGGCAATTTATTTTTCGCTAATAAAATCATAAATTCTCAACTCATTTTTGATCCATTTCTGACCAACCAAACCAATTTATCCATTTTTATATAATTTTTGGCAAAGCAAACACTTTAGCAAAGTTTATGAGAAAATATTTCATGCCAGTAGTCAAAGCAGCAGTTATCCAGTTATTCTCCCAGCGCAGATTGAAACTTTGTCAAGCGTTAAAGAGGACAAGTGGCAGATTAAATCATTTATTCACTTAACTAAACCTCTAAACAAATTTGAATAGCACCAGCTTAACCTTTCCAGTGAATTATTGGGCCATCATTTAAAAAAGAAATTGCAGTGTATTTTAGATTTAGATTTAGAAATATTTAGATCATAGCAAAAATTCTCTATAAGTGAAGTATGTATCGAAATTAAAATAAACTGTGACAGAATAAAAATATAAGTTGGGTTATGTATAAGTAAAAAAATGGACGGTTTCCCCCTACAAAAAATGGCAACCAATCTATGACTTCAAGCATTCACTGTTTCTGCGTTCCTTCAACTATTTGTGCTGGATGACCTATTTGAATTGCATTTAAGTTCAATCACATTTTCACATTGAACTATTGACACTACAATGTTCATAACATAACTCGATTAGTGCCACTTGATTTAAGGGTTTTCTAGCGTTCACACCTTTTGTATCTTAAATTTAAAAAAAAAAAAAACAAAAAACCATTTATCCGCGATGTTTATTACTAAAACCCCTAAAATCATCATGTATTTATTATTAGCAATACTGCAGGCAGTGCTGCAAAAAGCTGTGATGGTGTTTAGTCGTCGGAAGAAACCACACCTGCTGAATAAACCTGACATTAACTACAATCCACTAAGCAACGAAGAATAAAAGACTACTCAGCCGAACACGTCGAAAAAATGATACAATGAATATGAATATCTTATCTTACTTTAAATGGGGTTTAAACTAAAACAAAGCAGTAGTTAGAAAAAGTCACCTTCGTGATAGAAAAGATGCAGAGTTTTAATATACTAATTGAAGAGAAACTATATTGCAATCAAAAGCAGATTGCTGGTCAGTTGAATATACAAAGACTGAGATATGAAACTGAAATATCTATAATCAGCATTAGTAACAAAGCCTCCAAGAGTTTGGGATCAGATTCACAAACTTCAATGAAAAATTCGAAAAACTAAGTTAATTAATATGTAATATATAATATATAATATATTATATATAATGTATATAATATATAATATATAATATATAATAAATGATATATAATATATAATATATAATATATAATATATAATATATAATATATAATATATAATTATAATACATAATATTAATATTAATATATAATACATAACAAATAATACGTAATAAATAATTTATAAATTATAATATGTTATATACAATATATATAATATAATTAGTAATATGTCATAGTAATATGTAATGTAAAGTATATAATATATAATATACAACATATAATATATAATAAATAATATATATAATATAGTACATAATGATATATAATATGTTAATAACTAAAGAGTATGTTGTATATTGGTTATTTAATCACTAAATAATTATTTGTACCGTGCCTATGTATGCTTCACAGTAGGTTAGAAAATTAATTACTCAAATTATTTCAGGAAAATGTATTCAGAATTAAAGTAAAACTCAACAAACATCTCTTTTACATTTTCTTAATAATAAAAATTACCCAACATTTATAAAATATCATATCGTCTAAATGATGCATATATTATTAGCTACAATTTTCTTAACATGGAAAAAACCTTCGTTAAACTGACAAACATACTTCACTTGGATGTTATGTTATGTTATGTGTACAACCTTGCAAGGATTCGAAAAAGCAAACAGATAAGCCGACAGACAATCAGACCCCAAGACAGATTGGAAGACAGACAGAGAGGCAGACAGTCATACACAAGTATCTAGACAAAATCATACGCATACATGAACGGTTAACATGTAAACAAACACATACCAGCACACCTTTAAAGGGTAATTCGCTCATCTTTCAAGCAGATATCCTGAGGCTCTACAAGTAGTAAAAGTAACTTTAATTATTCAAAAAACGACCAAAAGATAAAAAGGCACCGCAGCTAAGGCAACAGCAACAGCCAGAGTCAGAGTCAGAGCCAGAGCCACAGAACCGCAGCTGGTGCGGCACGGAAAGGCAAGGCAAGGCACGGCACGGCACCAGAAGCAGCAAAAACAACAGTGAAGAAAAATGAGTTGATTAGGTAGCTTCTATGTTCGTCCTTGATGAAATAAGATGTTTAAATATTTTCTTTTTTTATGCCCGCAGCAAATATAGGTAATTTATTGGTTTTTGACATGTAGGTTTACACTCATAACCCTTCAGGGACTATACAAAGTATCCTCAATAATGACCAAATTATGCCATCCTCACATTTTATGTGAGGAGCGTAAACTTTATTATAACCGTTAGCTCTGGCTTCGGCGTCGGTATCGGCGACGGTGTCGGTGTCGGCCTCGGCGTCGGCGGTAGCATTAGCTTAGACGTAAGTGTACAAATAAACGTGAGTGTGGAAATATTTCACAAGGCACACAAAGATGCAGATACATAAATTTTTGTACTGTGAAATATAAATAAATCGAATGTAGTCATGCATTGTTAATGTGCTTAATTACTGTTGTCATTACCAAAGGGTTCACACAGAGTTAAGCGATTATCGCGTACATAACAAATAACAAATAATAACCCAACACGTAGGAGACACTATAGCGGAAGGTATGCAGTGTTGCAATAATTAGGAATATTTTTATATGTGAACTTGCACTATAACTTGCATTAGGTATGCAACTTTTGATTATTATTATTGTCAATATTATTATTATCGTATATATGAGCATTAAATAATAGAAATGGAGCTGAGTTGGTAGAACGTACACTGCTTTTTCAAATTAGTCTTATATAAACATCTTATCTTGTTTTGATAAAATTAACAGCCATACACCCATTCTCTCTTATTGGAGTCATATCGTTGCATAAGTTTGCTCACCTAGAAAGAAACCAAAACAAAAAAAAATGAATTTAGCATTTTAAACATAATTATGCAATTATATTCAATACAAAAAACACAATACATAAAGTAAATACATGACTTAGCCATGTTCACAAAAAACAAAAAATACCCACTCACATAAACGTGACTATACTTCTTGAAGTTAATGTAGTTTTTAGTTACTCTTTAAATGGTTCATCTTTATGGTTCATATAACAACTTTCCACAAATCAAGGCAATAGATTAGTAGGTAGATAGGTTACTGGGGCGTCCATACACTCATTTAGACAATGAGGTCCATTGTGATACCCTTAAGAAGTTTACACCTGTCACTATAACCATTTAGTACTGTCCACAAAGCCATGGACACGAGCTATGCAAATAGAATTTAGCTCTCTTAATAAATTGAAAAAGTGCTGAGGATGTAGTAGAGTCTATGTCTTGCGAAAGCAGGACACTGTAACAGAAGTGGTATTGGTTATTCCTTTTCATCATCCTCCTTGCAATGTGTACAGTGCAACGAGGTCCTGGTATTGAAAAACGATTGTTTTTGAAAGTAGAGATTCTACCAACACATTTAACATTTTGATCATATCTTAAACATTTCCTAATAACAAAAGAATCATCACAGAATTATTGACCAGTCAATGTAAATTGAATAATCACCTAACGAAATTAGAAATTCAACTCAGACTGCAGATACTGCAGTTACATGCATTGGAAATATTTTGGAGCTAATCTATCCATATTTCTATTTATGTTTGAGAGATGTTGTCTAATATTACCACTTAGAGAAAGTATATTGTATTATAAGAATTTTTCGCAATAGGTTTTGTTGCATATATGGAAAACGTTTAAAACCTTCTCATAATATATTTCGAATGACTTGAGTTCAAAAAGGTAAATGGGTCTCAAAGAAGTTGGATTTCGATGAAATAGAACTTAGAGAGAAAAATATATAAAAATGTGGATATAAGGCTAACAACTCTTTCTTTGGCACCAGCTATATTAATCTAACCTCACAAAATATAATACTTGAATTTATATTGTTTTGTATAATTATAGAAATAAAGTATTAGTGGGGTTATATGTTTCTGTAGTAATAACATTTATGTTTATTGAAATGTTTTCTTTAAATATGTTTTATTGTCATTTATACCGTTACTTACAAATTACTACCGGAAATTCAAACCATGTCCTAGCTTAATAACTGTTAATTCGGAAACCTGTGGGTTTTTGTAAGTATTTTTATACTCTGTTTTTTGCATTTTCTAGAACAGCAATTCTTTCTATAGTTAGCATGATTTAGATATACGCATCAATATATAAGTATATATCATTCTTACGGCCAACTATATTGATATGGAGTTTTTTTTAAGAATAAAGTGTATTCTATGTTCGCACTTTGTTATAAATTCGTGGTTGTAATTATAGAGTCTAATAGAGTATAGCATTCTGAGGTAATTGTTATACATTTCGAAAGTCTACTAATCATACTATTTTTTTATTAAAATTGATTTCTTCAAACTGCTTTTCATAGGTCACTGCATGCTATTTATACAGTTGACGCAACACAAAAAGTGCCTTATTGTAGCACTATTCAATGCTCGTACATACATTATTAGTTTAAAGTTTAAACGAACTGATATATGATATAAAATTAATATATATATTAATATCTAATATATTAGATATATAACTTATTCGGTAAAATTGTTGACTGTGTTAAGTTTCCGAGATTAAAATCTGTGTATTATAATATCAATATCAAATTAGAACAAACAGCATGTTAAAATTTGACTCTCTAAAGACTAAACGTTGGTGCTAAAAGAACTGATAATATTAAATATTTTAGTTATAATTTAAGGTTATTATGAAAAATACAAACAACAAAATAATATTCTGAATGCAATTTAATTTTATAAATAATTGATTGTGAAAGCATAAGCCATCGCATGGAAAATCGGTGGTTTCCCAATTAAATAGTCGTTATAGAATTATATAAAAAGTTAAGTACTATTATTAATTAAACTATCCAAATAATAAAAATCCACAAGTTGTAAAATAAATATAGTAGAAATAATATCCATATACAGTCAAACCTCTCTATAATGTCTTCGTTAGGGCCTACAAAAAACTTTGTTATAGAGAGGTTTTCCTTATAGAGAGGCTAAACAAATTTTTTTTGTTGGGCTAATTTTTTGGATTTTACTTAGAGTTATGTAGGTATTTATTTTAGAAATAAATATATAAATATGAAAAATAGCTGTCTTCCACAAAACTTTGTTATGGAGAGAAATTCGTTATAGGAAGGTTCGCTATAAAGAGGTTTGACTGTACGTTATATAACACATTACTAAAATAATCAATTATTAATTAATTGTAATTAAAATTACCTGATACAGAGAACTTGTAGTAAGTATATTCAAGCAAATTATAGGCAAATTACCGCAGTAATTGCGATACAAGACCGATTTTTTTAGTGAATATTAGAACATTATTGTTAAAAATTATAGAGAAGAAATAAAAGTCTTGAATATAAGCATTATTAGTTAATATAAAAAATTATCTAAAAAATATATAAACAGTATTATTAAAAAAAATTAACAAATGAAATTTAAGGCTTTTAGGTATGATAATGAAAGATATTCAAATGATTACTCAATAAAATAAAATAATAATGAAGGTTATTATTAAAAAAAAAAAATAAAACAAAAGGTATATATAAACAAAACTATTAATTTGTACATAATTAAAAAAAAAAAAAAAGGATAACTGCAGATTTATACAGACTAAAGTGAGGTTAAATTAACATAACCTCTCCGGAACCAGAAGATTAATATGTTATGAGGAAGTACATAAATTTGGAATTTTTAATCTTCTTTTATTTTTTAATTATTTTTTAACTATTTTTGTGTTTTACAGCTTTATTCTTAATTGTCCACAAAACACCTTATATTACTGGACGCTATTGTGAAATTGGTTTGGACTTATCGACACATAGCTGGCAATAGCTCGATCATAACTTGATATATGTCCATCTTCACGTGATCAAAAAATTACGTTGATACTTTTACAGTTATCCGCGTTAATGAGACTCTTAACATAAGTTCATAAAAAAATTCCAATGGTGATAAATCATATAATCTTGGAGACCTGTATGTGATATTACATATCCATCGATATCTTTATTTTCATGCTCATAAAAATTTAAAAAAAAAGTTTCAAACTTAACGGTATGATTTCCACCAGCAAGTATGGACCCACTTTATCAAATTTAGTATTAAATGTCACATTAGTGATACAGTGACAATAGGTAGAATGGTCTTTTTGCAAGCTATGAAATACCAACTATGCTATAATTATAGACCCAAATTGTATGTGTAAAGTGTACCGGATAAATTATGATTGTCCTTGACGCTTTCTTCAATAGCAGTAATATTTAAAGTCAAGTGTATTGATAGATGTTGTGTAAGCTTTAACATATTTGCAACAATCCATTCGTTTTACATCAGTTCATATTACTTCGATATTACTTTTCTATATCATGCGCTATGAAGGACGCGATATAGTCAACCATAATCGTCTCGTAATGCAAACAAATTTCCGTACTTTATAGCTACGATCTTTGTAATGAAGTTTAACAATTATTGGATATTATAAATTGAGTAGTCCTAAACTGAGCACATGATACCTTGCAAGATAATTCTGCTCGACAAAACACATTGGCTGATAAGTCCGTAGGGTGACCAATAAAATAACATTTTTTTGTCAAAATTTGACTATATTTATCAATGTAGTCTCCTTCAAGAGTCATTGAATCATTTCCAGACTTTTTTAACATTTCCATATCTCTCTAGTAGAATAATTCATCTTTGGCTTTAATATATATCTCAAGCTTGGTGATGACCCTTTTATCGAAAACAAATCTTTTTCCATGGAGTATTTTTATTGAAGTTTCCAAACAAAATCTAATCGCTGGGAACCAAATCTGTTTAATACTGCTGGGTGCGGAAGTGATTTGAAGTGTACTTCGTGCAATTTTGCTATAGAAGCCAAGGTAAGAAAGGACGCTTTTCTTCATCATATAAAGCTGTGGTTTCACGATTTCTCGAAGTTGCGATCACAAACGAAACAGTTGGGCGATTATAGCGATCGCTATTGATATTTTTAGCAGTGGCTTTTTTTAATAAAGACCGATGAAAAAAAAATTATTCGTGCATTTTATAATAATAGCACCATAACTTTCCCAACTTTCCAACTGTCTGTTGCGTTTTTATCTAGATTGAGCATACTTCGTCGTCGAAACGATGGATCTAAGTTTTGACTATTGTAACATAACGATGCAAAAATTGTTTTTATTTTATTCTCACAATTCCACTAATACCGACATAGTACTTTTGAACCAGTACTATAAAATGAATAACTCTACAATTAATAATATAAATATTGTGTATATAAATAAAGGAATGAACATAGATATGCATCTGTGCTATGCATAGGTATGCCACGGTGCTGATCTGTAGTGACTAGCTGGCACTGTGTCCGGGTATCGTTATTTACCGATATATTGAGAGCATAACCTTGTAACCATGTTTTAATTATGAGGGCATGACGGTGACAAATCTTCAGCTTAAGTTTTGTGAGGCTGGAGGTTTTGGGTACGAAACAAAAATACAATCTTGTAACCATGATTTGGTTATGAGGGCATGACGGTGACAAATCTCCAGCTTAAGTTTTGTGAGGCTGGAGGTTTTGGGTACGAAACAAAAATACAATCTGGTAACCATGATTTGGTTATGAGGGCATGACGGTGACAAATCTCCAGCTTAAGTTTTGTGAGGCTGGAGGTTTTGGACACGAAACAAATATACAGTGCATATATGCATAGCTTTTGTCATTATTATTATTATTATTAAATCTTTGACGCGAAATCGCTCAGCAGTCGGTACTACGCTCAGAAGAAGTCCAGAACTAAATATAGAGCAAAGCTCTTAATCTGTTCTGATGACAGAAATTCTATATGAACCAAGTTTTTCCCATATTGAAAAGTTCATCATTTGTAATAACGTCACTTGTTCTAAATTTAATAATTGCAAGAAAAGAAAATCAAAATGGAAAATTCGTGTTTATCAATAAATTTAAATAAAATATTATGCAAATATAATTTAAATTCAAGCGAAGTAAAAATATACCAAGCAATTATATATATATATTTTCCTGTATATTTACTGTTCAATTCGTAAATATAATTTACATTAAAAAATCTACTTTGTAACTTTTTGTAATAAATTCACATAAAAGTAAATACGTGTCAACAAATTATGATAATAATTTTTATTGTCTTATATTGTATTTATATGACACGGTAAACAGACAAATAAATTACCATATAATTTATGCATTTTAACAAAATATATACATTCTATATACATTATGTATACATTATATCAGTGCATTGTGAAAAAATATCTGTTGTGCAGAGAGTAAATAAATTGACATCAAGGAAATGCTGTGGAAAAAAATCACTAAAAATCCATTAAAAATTTAATTGGATCATGAACATAATTCCATAATTCATGAAAATGTGTCAAATATGTGATGATAGCAGTTACACAAATTATCATTATTCAATTATTTTCACATAATGAATACAATAACAAACTAGTTTTTGAAGAACATAACTATGACAAAATTAAATAATTAACAAAAAAAAAAAACTCCAAGAAATAAATAAAAAAATATATATATTGACCAGCGGTGGCAAGACGTAGACTCGATTACCTTGGAAGCGAGATATTAGTCCCAAGGCAAATAAGTAAAATTAAGCCCACAGCAATTACAAGACTTACAAATAGTCTAAAATTGTCCTAGTTGGGCCTTTAGGCGCACAATAGATCTTTTAGGTCGGCCTATTACTTAAATAAATAAATATATACATAAATTTGTATGTATTCCTTTCTTCATTTTATTACTGTTATTATGTTGAGGCTAGTTGAGTCAATACACTTGAACACTTTTACTCTCTATTAACCGCGAGGTTTCTTCATAACCCCTCTCTACGCCTTGACTGGATTATTGCATACCTGCTCGAGGAGCCTGTATGCATTCTGAGATTTGATAACGCGGTGTTGGTAAGTCTCTCAGTTTTCGTAAGTAATCATCATTTATGTATTTTTTGATCGGATCAATCTTGAGGTCCCTGAGAATGTCAATTGTTTTAATGTGCCATGGTACCTTGAAAAATCTTCTCAAAGCCTGACTTTGTGGAATTTCTAGGTGGCGTATAGTAGTGTTTGAAGCCTTGCTAAAACGCTACACATTCATAGAGAAGTGACTGTCGATTTGTTTGGTTATATAACAGCTTCTTGTTCCTAGTATTGAGATTTTCATTTCTGAATAGCGGTTGGAGGTGATGAAGAATTTTACCACAATTAATTCTTTTCAGTTGATTATTTCTAAGCAATGTGAATCGTTTGTCCATCCTCCCAGTTTATTACCTTATCTCCCACTCTCACTTTCGCCGGTGAGTGTTTCGCCTTAGTGTTTTCATTATTGATTTTTATTTTTAGAATAATATTTCTGGAAATACTCCAGGATGAGGTTTACATGCTCTAGAAGTGTGTTGGTATGTTGAGAGCACTCATACGTCATGTGGCCCGCAGTTCGTGAAACTCATCATTTTACATTAGTATCAATTATAGGACTTTTTTTATTAAAAATTTTTTTATTTTATAATACTTAAATTTTTTTAGAAATTTTGGATTTGCATAAAAAAATAACTAAATTGTATTTTATTTCAAATTATTATTGATCTTTCTTAGTACTTAGTGACTGAACAAACCTGTAATCAATGTTATTTATTCTCTATTAATTTTATATTGAAGAAATGTGAATAAATAATATATATCTATACTTTTTATAAACCTTATATTAACCCCATATTGTACAGGTAACTCTTCCTTCATGTGTATGAATAATTGACAATAGAAAATGTGTTCTAAAATAATTCGGTTATCGTATTCAGCGAATGTGGTGATAGATAACATGTTCCAAAGTAATTAGGAAATCAAACAAAAAACTGTTCATAATGTTTCCACCTATTGCCGATAAGATACCTTTGATTAGTATGGTCAAGTATATAATGGATTTAACTTATTTGATGATGTGCAGATTTTTCTTATTTCATAGAAAAAACCCGGGGTTCGAACCGGAATATTTTCCTTTTCGGTTCAAAAATTCGTTCCGGTTCAAAAGAAAAATAATATATATGGGTGCGGTTTTCAATTCTGCAAAAGTATCAGTGTTTTCGATTTTCGGATTTTCGGTCCGGTTCGTAGCTCTGAAGAAACCGCAACATTTTTTTCGTTCCAGTTCGTGTTCCTCTTCAAAAGAAAAAGAAAATATATCGGTTCGGTTCCGGTTTTCGTTCCTGCAAAAATATTAATTTTTTTTCGGTTTGCTTCCGGTGCGAAGCTCTGGACCGGAATTTCAAACTTTCATAAATGTATGAACTATGCAAATGGCCTGTTTCGACATTTTGATGAACATTATTGCCGATAACTCAACATTTACTTCTTATTCTTATTGGCTATATAACTATACCTAAAAATGGCGTAAAAAATCAGTTTTCTTAGACTGGAATTTACGTTGGCATAAGTACATATCGTTAAAAAAATATTACTTTTTAAATATTAATTTTTTCTTACCGACAGTGACGCATCTTAAATTATTTCAAAGTTAGAAGGGTTCAAATAGCAAAGAAAAGACAAGAAAAAAATTTTGGTTAATTTATTGAAATTTGGTTGACCATACAACGCTGTTTCGAGTATTGCTAAGTACTCATCATCAGTGGTCTTAGAAAATATTGGAATTTTTATTTAATTAGTTTATAGTTTGCTGGGCTACAAGTGCCAGGCTTAGAAGTCGTGCCTTTCAAATAAGAAGCGATGACTAAACGATGTTTTTCCACAAGTAGCCTAGGCTGCACAAACTTTCAATGCTCGAGTTCCAAGTATTTTTCACTTTATTGAAAATGGAATAATGTTTAAAGATCTTATTTTTTTTTTTTTTTGATCAAATCGTGTATTGGGAATGTGAAGGTGTATTTAAAATGTCACGAAAATTTGTTTGTATTTTTAAAATTATATTTTAATTGAAAAATTTATTTAGTCTACAATAACTTAATTATTAGCACAAATTATTATCACAAAAAAAAAAAATGCTTCAAACCTTTCTCTAAATGCATTCATTATTATTGAATAAAAACTATTTGTAAATGTAATGTTTACAAATGACCAGTTTTCAGCATCAAAATCCCTCGTCAGTACACAATTGTGTGAAATGCAATGCTAACTATATCAATAAATTTCACAAACAGCAAAAATAATTATTATGAACATACAACCACAAACGGAAACCCAAAATGGATCAAAATTTTGCGGCATTGTCTGCCCAGTGCACCAATTTCTGCCTGCAATTCTCACGACACGCCACATGCAAATATATTTCCAACAATTCCTGCAACTAGAAAAATTTTGTTCGGTCAAATGGTTTTGATAGGAGAGCATAAATTTTGGAAAAAATTTGAATGGACTGCATGCCGCAGCGAAACACAGCATGCCATATGAACCGATCTACTGGCCAAATGCATTGTCCTAAATAAAACCAATCTCAGTGGAGTTGACGTTGCAAAAGCATTTCGGTTTGTGTATTTTTGTGTTACCAAATTTCAGTAAACCTCTTGCAGTCGGAGCGGGGAAACAATATAGAAATCGATTTTATTAATTCATTTATGCCAAAACACACAAACAGGCAAAGGATTGACTTAGTGCCTCTCTAAGCATGGGGTGAAAACATTACAAAAATCATCCATATAATGGATATAAGGAGTAGAATTTTATGATTAAAACGCATGTAAGAACTAAATAATAATAAAGATACAAAATATCATAGTCTTCTGTTACTTTTCGAAATGATATGTTATATATTCCAATACGTTTCCAACATTTCAAATTAAATCTTTGCAACTATTGTAGATGCACTATTGTAGATGTATGTGAGGAAAAATAAGCTCTTGAGTTTCCAGCATAGAAAAAAATTATACATTGACACATTAAAAAATTATTTTTTAATAATTTATTTCTTGTACAAAATTATAACAATAAGGTTTGATCAGGATTGCTCGTATAACCGCAAAGTGGCCGCGGACAACACTACTGCGGGGAGCGGTGCTAATTTGCTTTTAAATAATTTATAGCCACATATATTCAAGATAAATTGTTGGCGATTAGGTGGACTTCATAGAAACTCCACGAACACACTCCATTAACCAAATGATAATACATGGCGGTATGGACTCAGCAGTACTGCAGCGAATGGCTGCAGACCCACTGCCTTATTCCCGAAGCTTGCAATTTTTATGCTGTTTTGGATGTTGCAAAATTTGTGTCGCTGTCACTTTTGGTTGCTTCTGTGGAGCGGCGGTTTGCTGTGGCTAAGTTGGTTCATTGGTTAGTTCCAAAAAGAGCTTCGTAAATGCATACAAAAATGCAGTTAAAACTATGCAAACCACAAGAGCGAAAATGTAATAAAATTTAAATTTTTTTGATGCACCAATAGCGATTAATGAACTTACTTCAAACACTTTTAAGCTTTAATAGGAAAATGTGGTTTTCCAAACTGTAAAGATATAAAATTTTAAATAAGCACACGAAAGCATATATATATATATATATATATATATATAATTAATAAACGGCATTTAGGGTAAAGCGAAATGAGAATAATTTTAACCCAATGTATTATTATGTGTAACGAGATTGAAGCTTGATCCTGAATCGCCTCTAACATGGGTAAGTACCCAAAATTATATAGAATAATAGTGTGATCATAATAACAATATAATATGTCTTTCATTTCATGTAAATAAAGAATAGTGAAATAATTTTATTTTTAAACCAATTCCAAACAGAAAACTATAATAAATTCGTACACTGTACCTATAGTAAAGCTGAAGCGGTATTTCAAGAAGAGCAACGGAAAAAGCGTTTACCTGCGATTAAACACATAACTGGCGCGAATCAATGCCCAGCGACTAAGTAGTCTTACTAGCCTCATATACTAATATATAAATATATAAAAATAATATATTAATAAACTTGTTTCCGATTAAAACATACCCTTATGTATATCTGAAGTAACAGGGTCGTTTAGCATGGATACTTGTCAACTTGTCTACAAACACAGCACCAATAAACGCTGCATTGGAAAGTCTATTCTGCCAATTTCAATGAAGTCATGTGTTTTGGACATAACTTCAACCTTGGTAAGAAGCAAGGCCTGCCAATACCTCTGCTGATTTTTCGGTCACAGCTTTCGGTGGTGAACACGCAACTTCATACCGAATGAATGATAAACATATACTGATCATTAATCCCACGTAAGTTTAAGTATTAACCACTGCCCCTACAAATCTGCCAACCATCACTTGGCGAGGATAAACATGTCTATCGAAGCGCCTCTGTAGCATACGACAGTTTCTTCAGTTTCGTATATCGGCTGCAAGGTATATCGAAACAAAAAAATAACTATTTTGATAACTGTACTAAAGATGCTACAGTGAATACGATATATGAAGCACTACTTGTACACCGTACCTCCGGTCAAATGATCAAGTTGAGTGAGCACTAACTGGACTTGATATACCTATGAGACTGAAGAAGACGCGCATGCAGTAGAGGCACCTGGAGACACATGCTGTGTCAGACCGAAAAGCGGTAACGGATTGTTATAGCTAAATAGGTAAGTAAGTAATATGTTAATGTCAACTCCGATTTTAAGTAAAATTCTATAATTTATGTAAGTACTGTATGAATTTTTGAATCAATCAAATATGTATAAAGAGCATAATTCCCAATGTTTACTTCTTATTCTATACTTTTATAAAGTATACATATACTGAATAAATTATTCAAAATTTTGAATCTTCATGAAAATATTTTTAAAAACCTTTAAAATATATCATTATAGTTTTGTAAATGTTTAATGAGCTTTTGAATCTTCATGAAAAAAGGTTTTTTGGCTAACCATACAGCTGTTTCTAGAATTGCCAAATAATTCATGTATTTAATTATTTGTAAATAATGTTTTGGGACTGCAAGTGGCAGGAACTAAACTCGTGCCCTGCCAAATTTGAAGCACAGAGTCAGAGTTCCTTGACTTGTATGTTAGCACTTTTTTCTGTAGTTTTGTTACTTTTGCTGTGAAAATTTTATTAACACATTTACTTGCTGTGTTTATATCACAGAAATCATAAAACAGCTGTAGAATAATTGTATTAATTAATTATATTTTTATTTTTAATTGTTAAATATTGAAAACTACTCTGTTTGTAGAGGCATTATTTGTTGCTTGATTTATATAAACTTTCTTATGTTTAGAACGTAAGCTAGGAGCGTAATACTGAGAAAGTCGACCGCGCGATTCGTGAAGGGCTTAATAAAATTTTATTCAACTTTTTATATATATCTAAGACGACTAAAATGGTGACATGTCATCGAATTAGAATGTAAATGTATTTATATGATTGATCAGATACAAGGTACTAGTTTTTATAATGTAAATAGTCATAGCAATACAAAATGGAACAAAAAAAAATAGTTTTATATAAATTTATTAAGGTATTTGTATTTAAAACAAAAAACCTAAAATATTTTAACGAAAATGCAAAGCCATAAGAATTTATTAAAAACTGGAAAATATGGTAAATATACCTATGCATTGTTAGTATATAGCAATATACTATAGTATATCGATATTTATAGTTTCATTGTAGAAACGTGCCAGGCACGTTGTAAACGTAATGCAAAGCGATTTTGCGATTTTCAGCAAGGCGTAAATTACAAACAACCGTCATACTTGTTGATGCAACAATGCATGTTGAACATACCACATATGCCCATGTACCTATGCGAGCGTGTACTTGTGTCGGTGTGGACTATTCCATATATTAAATATTAACCACTAGTTGCACAGAAACGTACGAATTTGCAACCATTGCAACCGTTGCAAGCGTTGCAAGCGTTGCAGCTTCGCTGCTGAATTTCTCTTCTGTTCTTCACATCTTTCCTGTCACAACTTATTCAAGCCTGCAACAGTTTTTAATGCTACAACGCACACAAGTAAACTCCCAACATGCCACAGCCACTGCTATTGCTACTATTCACAATGCACATAAAGGACTATTGTACGCTGAACATACCCAACCGTAGAAAGTGTAAAAACTGAGTCAAAAAAATAAAAAAATAAATAAATATATACATATAATTAGAATTTAAAGAACAAGAAAAAAAATAATACACTATAAAAAACCATACATAAAAGAACGCTACGAATGGATGCTGGCGTTTGCAGTCAATCACCCAAGTTAGATATGAAAACTATATATTGATGTGTATATGTGGGTGTGTGGGTGTGTATGTGTGTATGTAGCTCTTGATATATATATATATATAGATATATATAAACATATTCGAAATAATATTGTCTACAATATTGTAAAAACAATAAGTACATTACAGAAAAACGGTATTCAGTAAAATAGTACAAAATCATGAAACTCACACAGTCACAAGGGGACTGCGCGTACACACATACACATGCACATGCGCATACACATACACAAACATAGACGCACATAACTGCAATTTTCATTATATTGTATATCAACAGAGACTTGAAGCTGTTTAAATGCTTTTACGTCTTCTGCTGCGCTTAGTTGTTTCAACAAGGAGTCATGTAGTGATGTAGTGATGAAGTGGTGGAGTGGTGGATTGGTGGATTGGTGGAGTGAAGGAATGAGTAAGGAATACAACGCGCATTGCTGCCAGAGTGTTGCATACATTTGACCTATTTCTTTGCAGAGAAATTAAAATTTAAAAAATGAAATTCTCACAAAAACATAAAACATAAAAAAAAGAAAAAAACGTAATAATAATGGCAAAAAATGGGTAAAAATGCATTGCAGAAGAAAAATAAGGAACGTATTACGTGCACTTGTAATACCCAAGATATGGGTACTTTAACAAATGCAACAACAACAACAACAAAAACAATAACAACAATAACAGCGACAACAATTGAAGGTATTAACAAGAATAATGTTTGTAACTCAACTACTGTTTGTACTCGCAAATACATACATAAATACCTTTGCATATATGTGTGTCTAAATGTATGTATATATACATGCAGTATACTACACATTTAAGCATTAGTGCATATTTATGCACATTTTGTATGGATGTGCAGACCAAACGACTACTAACAAGAACACCTCCAAAGAAGCATTTAGCAATTTTTAGTACCACACTCATTGCCTTTCTCGTCCTTCGAATAACGTTACTATTTTTGCTTGCACAAGCTTTGATTATCGCGCGCATTTACGTGCAAACGCAGCATCCCCCCCCCCCCCTTCCCCCTCTTATTCCGATTGCCCCAACGTAAGCATGCAATTTGCAACGAAATTAAATATAGCCCATTTCAAATGCGATTAAAGTATGTTAATAAGTTTTGTATTGCGAGTGCAATTCTTGCGCTTCAGCTCAAAATGTTCATTGCAAAAGTTTTATGGGGCAGTAAACAATACTTAATTCGCAATACTTACCTACCGACACAAATTAAACAACACAACCTTTTATTAATATTAAAACATTAATAAAATATTTTTAAATTTTTTGATTTTGCATATTGGTTGATAGGTTCTTGGGATGACAACTGGTACCACCAGTGCCACTAATGAAAAATCCACATCAGCTTTAAAATGTGGCAACTCTTAGTTCGAATCTGTCGAAATTTGAATGTTGTCGCCGTATCTTAGTCATATTGTAAGGCTGCAGATGAATTATTCTACAACAGACTTTTCGAAATATCAGAGAAGGTGAATATATTAGAGGAGTAGGCTTATGGACTCGGACTTTTAATCAACTGAAACTAAGATACATATGTTCTTTTTAATAGATATTTGGATTTAAAAAATGTGATTATAATTTTCACTGACTTCAAAGCATTAAGTACTTTAACTCTTATGAACAAAGTCCCTAATAAGTGACTTCGACTATGCTTTCTGCTTCGAAAAAATTTAGTTTATTAAATACAAGGCCATTTTTAGTCTGCTCAATGCCCTTGATTACTGGAATAAAATTGTGTCCGCTGAAAGTAGCTGCAAACTATCACAATCATTTTTAAGAAATGGTTTTTGGTAGCTTCAAGTCTCACACTGTGGCTTTTCATATAGAGTAAAAAAAAAATATGCAGAGTAAAATTATATATATTATATATATATTTTAGCTTATCTATTATTTATAACGTGTATTTATTAATTTACCATTATATTTGCTATTATATTTACTATTACACTATCATTTGTACTACTTCTATTATACTATACTACTATACTACTATTATATTAACTATTATACTATTTTGCATTATATTATAACTCGACGGACGACTTTGTGTCACAGTCGCTATTTTGATTATATTTATTTGCATATTAATTTAAGATTCACTAAATTTTCTATAAAAATAAAATTTTAAAATGACAATAAATATATATAAACAAAGTTAGAAAAAAAATTTGTGATGTTTGACATAAGGTAGGCAGGTAGGTTGGAGTGACGGCCTGGTTTTCAAAAAGTCCACTTGAGCTCAAATAATAGAAATGATTATGGTACCACAGAAATAGTATTGCCACGTAGATAGATTGAAATCTGTATACAACCAACGCCGAAAAACGTGACGCTTCCCCCCTTAAGTAAATGAAAACCAAATATTATAGGATGACAGCTCGGTCAGGTCGGTCAGAAAAGGAGCATGAAGATTTTTAATCTTCATCTAGTCAAAGAAGAGCATTGACATATGAGATAAAGCACGGTCTCCTTCAGAGCTATAAGCTCGACAAAAATCATTGTAGGTTGGACCTAGTCTCGTATTATGCAGTGTCCCGTCGGCGCAGATTCCGTGGTTCAGGTTCCGCCTTAATTGAAGTAACACTGACTAGTCAGTTTCTTGTCGATGCTTGACAGAGATTAAAAGTTTAATAAAAATGTTTAATTTTAAAGAAATTTTTTAGGAAAAAAAAATGTGACGAAATTTTCAAATCTAGAGAAATTTTGTAATCAAATAAATTTTTAGGCTGGTTATATAGCTATTTCGGTTATCGCCAAATATTCTTACTCAGTACTCTTTGGAAAAATTTGTTGGTTTTATTTTTCATATATAATTTTTGATCAGGAAATTATATTTTAAATTTTACAAATGAAAGTGTCGTTTCGTCACGTTTGACAAAAGAGTATCAATTAATAGTAAATGTCAGAACTTACGCTTTACTACTAATAGGCACAAATTCCGACATTTATTTTGAAAATTTTATATTGTAAAGTTATATTGTTTAAATACAAAAACCCACACTAAAACACATTCCTTCTAAATTTAGGTAAAAAAAAATGTATCAAATATTAATAAAGGATTGTGGTATTACTCTCTGTATAACACGCCTTTTGGTCATGACCAAGAAGATCGTGAAATTGCCGTGTCTGTTTGTCATATGACTGTCTGCCTAACATATCCCTTACAACAACAATTCAAACTTTTAATTTTTTATATGATTTTCATTTTCTCTAAGTTGACCATTGAAAATTATTTTGTTAAATTTAAATTAATTTATTTTAATCATTTAGTCTTGCATCAACAACTCAATAACTGATTTGTGGTTATTTATTTTGGGTCTATGTAGAATTAACCAATTATAGATAAATGCTGATATTAGCAAAGCAAACGTCGAAGCAGCACTATTTAATAAATATTTTTTTTTTTTTTTTTAATTTGTGGGCGAATTGAAAATCCAGCATTTCTACAATCATTAAGTGCGATTAAATTTATGCACTCGCATATCGTAACTCTGCACGTCACATGCATATATACAAACATATACTTACACACACACAAACACACGCACACGCCCACATGCAGATATAGCGGACTAGTTAAGCGCACAAATACCTGACACATTCGCTTAAGCTGTTTATTTGCATGTGAATTCGCTGGAGTTGGTATTACTGCCGTTGCCTGGTTGGTTGGTATTGGTTTGAGTTGGTTAGCGTTAACGTTGGTGTTGGTGGTGTTGTTGTTGGTGTTGTTGTTGGTGTTGTTGTTGGTGTTATTACAGCTTTTGCTATAGTTGTTGGTGTTGTGTCGTTCCAAAGTAATTGACCAACATTTTCAATTAATTTTTGCCCCAATAATCATCGCTTCTGGGTAATACTTATGTTGATGATTATATGGCAATACTTATGTTCTACATATAGACGAATATAAATATATATTAATATACATATATATATATATATATATGTTCACCTATAATAGAACCTATACACGTCAGAGCATAACAGAACATAGGAACCTAGACGAATACCACCAAGCAAGGCTGCTTGGTACAAGTCGATTGCTACTTCTTCTATTTAACGATTAAAGTTGTGAACGCTTTTAACTTTAAAAGCGAACGCATATGTTCATTACGATAATGATGTTTGCATTAACTAATAATGATACTAAGGATGTCAGTAATGATGTTGTTGGCGTTGTAGACGAGCGATATGATGGACACACTATCACAAACAGTGCTGGTGAGGTTGTGATCTGTTATAACTTTACTCCACTTCGGCCAAATTCACAACAAAAACAACAACAAGACGCTTATAAGGTGCCTTCATTTCCTCCACAATATTTAATTGTGTAAATTTAATTTGTATGCGTTTGACCTGACATTTGTAAGCCCACTACACTACAACCACTTTGCAGTGTATGTTGTCTAATATTCGTATGCTGGCTTGCCTCATGCAGTCGTACGAATGTACAGGAGCATGACATGTATACATGTGTATTTAAGTTTGTGTAAAGTTTACTGCACACACACAGAGAGCATAGAGAACTTCAAGTGGTAGTCGCGTCGTCGTTTAAATTCGTTTGCTTTCGTTGCTTGTCGTTGTTTTTCGTTTCTTCTGTTCGTGAGCTACGTTTTCACTTAACTTGCATGCATGCTATTCCGGCTTTGGTGGTTTTTGCAGTGTCGTATTTCGGTGTGTGTGCCAATGTGCGTGTGTGTGAGCTTCAATATTTAGGGGCTTGTGTATTTGGCGCTGTATGCGTGTGCTTAATTGTATACATAAGTGTGCAATAAATGCATTTTACGAGTATGATTTTCTGCATTATTAAGTTTGCAGTAATGAATGTAAATGAGTTAAGCACTTAAAAAAAAAATTTGCATTTCCTATAAAAAACAGTAATACTCGTAAAATGAAAAAGTAATGAAGACAAATTAAAAAAAATTACTTGCAGAAGTGGAAAATAAAATAAAATACACATACACATACATTTCCTCTGCGCTTTTTATCAGTTCATAAATTTTCACCCATTTTAGTTTGAAGCATTTAAGGATTAATAAAAATTACGTATAATAATTTAGCGCCGCAAAGTAGGCGACGTAAATTTCTGAAAGTGAGATAAAATTAATTTACACAGTTTTGGTTTTACTAGACAGGTATTACATCGTGAGGTCAAACCTAGTTCCAAAACACAAAATAAGTTCTATGTAAAAAAACTTGTTACAAGATATTAAGTCTCAAAGAAGAATATACTAAAAAATATTAATATCTTTTTGTCTCATTACTTTCAACATTTAATATCTATGGTATATTAATTCATCACCACTTTCACACTTCGCCATGGTTACTGCCTATCAGTCACACAAAATAATAACATAATATTACAATCCAGCGTCTCACCGCAACGCAAGCAACTGGGTTTTAAAATATGCTCCATGTACTGGCTTTTTTGCCAATATTCATACCTATCATTGCACAATAAAATGCTTCCATGTAAAGTAATTTTAAAACCAATATGGACTTACGGTGTCTCGATCTGGGGAACAGCTGCAAAATCTAATATAGCGTTATTACAGAAATTTTAATCAAAAATACTTCGTTTATGGATTTTAAAATTACACAGTGTCCTTAATGGAATGGACTTACCATATTTATGCGCGTATAGTACCCAAGCCTTAAAATATAGACAAGAAATTATAGATGAAATCTTTTAACCGCACATAGGTACGGATAACAATAATAGTTACTAAGTATAATATCAAACTCTCTTCAAAATTAGAGGTATAATTAGAGTAAGCAATCTCTAGGTTAAGCTGACAACATTAGGTCAAAGCTCTAAGTAAATAATGTATAAAATATGGATTATTATTGTATGTCTTTAAATTATTACTAAAGAATACTACTACTAGTACTACTTCAATTTTTTGCTGCTGCTCCATGGTATATCGCAAAATAGTACTTTGCAGTTCGATCTCCACGTACCATCAGTGCTTGAAACAATACAAAGAATTTGCAAAAACTACCGAAGAAGGCTATCAAATCACCCGAACTCACTAGCACACGAGCTGTTATCAAATATCAACCACTCACGTCGACTAAGAAGATTTTCTACATCGGATTTACCAAATAGATCCCAAAATACATGAATCGCAAATGTAAACTCACTGATGCTAAACATGTAAAGCCAACTACTTATTCATTATTAGTTGTAATTTACCCTTTAGCGGTGTTTACTACTGAGTGTCCCGCACATGTCTACATATCATTTTATTCTATATTATATAATTAATACTGAATATAAATAATAAATATAAAATATAAATAAAAAAATAAAAAGAAAATATTAGTTTATTAAAAAATGAAAAAAATTATACGGAGAGAGATTAGGTAAGTTTTCAGTATTAACCACGGTATTATGTTAAATATCAAAAAGAGGGTCTTACCATTCTTACTAAAGACTCATAAATAGCTTGTGGTGGAGGCACTGTAGTTTTCTTGGAAAGACTGCCCGAATTTATTAAGGATTTCCTATTTATATTGGCGACATAAATGGCTATTACTGAGGCTATAGCTTATCTGAAACCTATAGCCTCCAGATTGGCGCAGTTTTACTATTTTAATGGTTTCTTTTTTTGAGAATCTTGATCAACTTTAGGACCTTTTTCTTTGATTTTCTTAAAGATTTAAAGTGGTTTTAGAAACCTCTGCGTGTTTTATACGGTAAGGTAACTGACCAACAGACCTAAGTGGATTGTTAGAATCGCCGATAAAACCTGACCTGAAGTACTTAATATTAAAGAAAATGTTGCTCATAACAAATTTACCTAAAACCCTTGATATGTCAAAAATAACCCTTTAAGAAAACGTAAGTCACTCTCCACTCTTTCATTATATTCTATAATCTTATGTACCAACGTATATAAATTGTTTCAAATAGTATGACTGATGTTTCAAAATTCTTATTTTTTATTTTTAATTCGCATTGACCAAATAAGTAGCTCAAATTGGGTGCATCGCATGTGGAGGCGCCAAAATCACATTTAAGTATTCAGATGACTGAAACCGAAACATCAAATTTAGAGGCCCTATGCTCAACTAGGAAAGAGGAACAGCACTAAGTAAGTTAGCAGTAATAACATATCGGTTATAATATTTAAGTACTATGTTATATTACTTACATATATATCTATGCAAGATGATTTCAAATATTTACCTGCAAAAAGAAAAATTTAGTTCAATTAATTATTACTACTCGTAAAATAAAGTAATTATTTTTCATGAATTTTTATTAATAAATTTATATAAAAATTGAAAATATATATGTATTTCTCAAATAAAGTTAATAAAAAAATGCGGTAGTAGGATTTAAAGAAATTCTTTCAAATGGAAACGTATATAAATGGGTCTAATCAGAGAAAATAATAATTTTGTCGTTCCTTGTCTTTAATTTATTAGATGGATAATATCGTGCATTTAAAATGAGATGGTCTATTGTTTTAACCTCATCTACCTTAATCGATTCTTGATCTTTTAATGCACGTTTAAATAATGTACAGACAAGATTGGAGCAACAATCCAGTCTCTTAGGTGACTCAGCTACCAGACAGTGTTTAGTATTAGCAGAGCATATCTAAATATATTAGATTATGTTGATGTTTTTTTTGTGTCATTGATCTGAGATATTCGCAATCAACGATTTCAATTCAAACCGAAATTTGATAACCATTACTCAACCATTATCTGGATTGTGACTCTCTATGTTTCACTAAAATAATCCTGACAGCCACCTTGTGGCATTAGATTTACTACTTATGGTGCATAGTGAATAAATATTTTAATCTCATAATAAGATGACAAAATCTATAATTTTTCAACATGATTACATACCATAAAGACTCAACATGCTGGTGCCCTTAACACAGGTAACAGTAAAATGCATTAAAATTCCAAAGAATTCAGATGGTACTATGGAATACGAATATTCCTAAAACCACTGATGATGAGTACTTGGCAATACTCGAAACAGCGTAGAATGGTCAGTCAAATTTCAATAAATTAACTAAAATTTTTGTTCTTGTCTTTTCTTTGCTATTTGAACCCTTCTAACTTTGAAATAGTTTAAGATGCGTCATTATCGGCAAAAAAAAATTATTATAATTACTACTGAAATAGAAGTGTCAAGATAGTACCAGGGAACGTACTCGCTTAGTGAATCCGTCAATTACTACTGAAATAGAAGTGGTAAGATAATATCAAGAAAGTAAGCGCGTATTGAATCATTAAATTATTACTAAAATAGAAGTGGTAAGATAGTACCAGGAAAGGTACTCGCTTATTAAATCAGTCAATTGCTACTGAAATAGAAGTGTTAAGATAGTACCAGGGAAGGTACTCGCTTATAGAATCATTCAATTGCTACTGAAATAGAAGTGTTAAGATAGTACCAGGGAACGTACACGCTAGTGAATCCGTCAATTACTACTGAAATAGAAGTGGTAAGATAATATCAAGAAAGTAAGCGCGTATTGAATCATTAAATTATTACTAAAATAGAAGTGTTAAGAAAGTACCAGGGAAGGTACTCGTTTATTGAATCAGTCAATTACTAATTAAATAGAAGTGTCAAGATACTACCAGGGAACGTACTCGCTTAGTGAATCCATCAATTGCCACTGAAAAAGAAGTGCTAAGATAATAGCAGAGAAGGTACATTCTTATTGAACCATCATTAGAAGAGAAATCATAATTTTACGTGAACAGAATATAGTGCTATTAATAAAATTAAACATGTTCTTCGATTTAAATTTACAGATTTTCTTCTTATTACTTTTAAATTATTACATTGTCATTCGTGCAAATTTCACTTTCCTAAGAAACTTTTCGAATCTATACTTATTGAATAAATTCGGGCTCCTCCTTGGTTAGGTGTATTATTTCTTCTTGGATGTTGCTGTTTGTTTACTTATTTGCAAACAATTTAAATGTTTTTCGAGGGGAGTGAGAGGTGCACGAGGTACGAATCAGGCCGCAACGAAAACTTTCCTAAACAAAGCTAACTTTATTACAATTCATATGATTTCATTCACATTTTCAACAATTTGACCGCAACAAATTCAAGTCCTTCGGCAACTTCCTACGCATTTTTAAAAGACGAAAAACGATGAACGATGAACGATGAACTATGAACGATGAACGAAACAATAAAATAATTCACAAAAAAAAAAAAAATATATATATATATCTGTATATATATTATTATTTAAATATACGTCCATATGTATATATGTGTGTGTATGTACAAAATAAAATAAAGTGCAAAATAAATAAGACACAAAAGACAAAAATTGAAAAGACAAAAAAAAAGTTTGAAAAGGCCTAAAACGCTTTCTGACAGCAAGCAAGTTGCTCGCATGTGACACTCTTGAATGAGGCTTTGCGGCTGTATGTGAATGCGTATGCATGTGTATGTGTAGATGTGTGCGGTTGTGTTGGTTATAAAATATAAGATGGCGTATCAGAGTCTCATGTGAACTTGAGAAAGGACCGCCATACAGCCAAATACGACAAACTCATAAACACGGAAAAAGTCATTTGTAGCAAAGTGAATATTAAAGAAAAAATTTAAATAAATAAAAAATAAATAAAAATCAACAAAATTGTGTCTTGTGCAGAAAAAAAACAAAAAAAAAACAAAATATAAATATATAAAGTGTGTGTGTAGTATACGATACAAAAAAAAAAAAACGCTTAAAAAATGAAAATTTTATAAAAAAATTTTAAAAAAATTTTAAAAGAATAAATAAATTTATGAAAATATAAGAGGAGAATGTTTGATGTTGTACTTTTGACAGCTTACGACTGACATTTTCCTGATGCTTAAGTCTTCGTTGCGTATGTGAAATGTATGTGAAAGGATATGTTCAGTGCATGTGCGTTGTGTGCGATGTATGTTTATGTATGGCTGTGTGTGTACCTACACAATGTTGCCTACACAATGTGTCAAATTTAAATGTGCCTTTTTTATATATACATATATATATATATATATATATATATATAATTTAATGTGCAAAAATGCAAATTCGTGTGTGTGTTCTAGTTAGATATGCTAATATGTAATATCAAAAAAGCAACAATAGAAAAGAAGAAGACGAAAAAATAAAAAAAAATAAAATGAAATTATAATAATAACAACCAGCAAAAAGAAAGAGTGACGAAATCACCAACAAAAAGAAAGCACAACAACAGCACGACAGAGCAATAGAACAACAACAACAACAACAAAAGAGCAATAGTAAATTTGATTATTATTTTCTTTTTCTTTAATTTCGTTGTACTTTGTCGTTGTTATAATCTTAATACGAAATATTCATAAATAACCACGATAAAAAATTAAAAATTAATATAATTTACAAAGGCTAAATTAATTTCAAATTTAATAATAAACTAGAAAGAAGTATACGTTTATAATGTGCGTGTAAAAATTCTCTTTATCTCTATCTAAAGTGTTTAGAAGGATTTTTGTTGGGAGGAGGGAGGTAGGACATAATTTGAAATTTCTACTTTCAAAGCAAAATTTTAGATAGAAAATTAAAATTTTTTTTTTTATTTTAATTTAACTTTTTTTCAAGTTTCTTTTTGTTTATTTTTTTTTTGTTTTTTTGTTTTTTTGTTTGTGAATGCCAGATTACAATTTTAGCATACAAAATTGCATTAACCAAATTGACTTTTAAGTCAAACGGCCATGTGAAGAAAATAGATTCATACCATCTTTGTTTTCTTCTATTTCATTTTATTCCTGTTGTTTTAATATTTTTGCATTTATATCATACAAAGAAAACCTCAAGGGTTCTTTGATTTGGAATATTTCATAATTTTCACTTAAACAACGCAACAATTTCCTTTGTGGATGCATGAAATAATTCTCATTTTTTAGTTTCTCCATTGCTTCAATGCCAATAGAATTTGAATTTCTTTCGTACTGTACTTTGTTAAGGCAAAAGTTTGTTATTTCTAAAATACTCGAACTGAAAATATGAGAAAAGCAAGATAAAGACATTTTAATACTCCTGCCCAACTGTGATAGAGAATTGCAAAATGCAAAGAAAAACAAAGAAAAATGTTGATTAAGAATTTAAAAGAAACCACTTAAAAGTCATAGTACACATATTTTCCTATTCGAATGAATTTTCTAATTCCTCAAGGGTTAATACAAGTGCGGGAAAGCATTTAAGCATTTCGAAGTTCAACCATTTCGAAAATGATCAATATTGAAATTTTTAAACGTACATTTAAAGAGTCTTAAGGTACAGCTGAAAAGTTATGGTACACATATTTTCCTATTCGAATGAATTTTCTAATTCCTCAAGGGTTAATACAAATGCAAAAAATATTTAAACATTTCGAAGTTCAACCAATTCGAAAATGATCGACATTGAAATTTTTAAGCATACATTTAAAGAGTCTTAAGATACAGCTGAAAAGTTATGCTACACATATTTTCCTATTCGAATGAATTTTCTAATTCCTCAAGGCTTAACACAAGTGCGGGAAAGCATTTAAGAATTTCGAAGTTCAATCAATTCGAAAAAGAACATTAAAATTTTCAAACTTTCATTTAAAGAGTCTTAAACTACAGCTGAAAAGTCATGGTGGACATATTTTCATAATCGGATGAATTTTCTAATTTCTCAACGGTTAATACAAATGCGAAAAAATATTTAAATATTTCGAAGTTCAACCAATTCGAAAATGATCGATATTGAAATTGTTAAGCGTACATTTAAGGAGTCTTAAAATACAACCACGCTTGCCACTTGCAAATTTTTTCCTGTACCAAAATTGGTTTAAAAAAGTACCATTTCTGTAAAAAAAGTACCAAACGAAAAAAAAAGTACCAATTTTGGTACTAAAGTACCATAAGTGGCAACTGTGAATACAACTGAAAAGTCATGGTAGAAATATTCTCATATTCGGATGAATTTTCTAATTTCTGAAGGGGTAAAAATTTGTGCTACTAAGGGTTTAAACATTTCAAAGTTCGAAGTTCAGCCAATGCGAAATATATCGATATCGAAATTTTTAAGCAAACATTTAAGGAGATTTAAAGTGATCACAATGTTTCAAAAGAGCCTCGTATTAGAGTATTATTTCTATATTTTTTTACACGAGTAAAAAGTAGAAAGAACTATGGTTGCGTATTTGCGCCTCTTGCGTTTTTGTGATTTTCTGTTTAAAATTGAAAAAAGAAGAGAAGAGAATGCAAGCTAAAGTTGACTTACTTTAAACCTTTCTATGCGTTTCATTCGAGCATAATATTGGCTTATATAAATTATTGGAAAAGGTTGAATCTAAATATATTGAATATA
Organism: Teleopsis dalmanni; assembly: GCF_002237135.1. NCBI lineage: Eukaryota > Metazoa > Arthropoda > Insecta > Diptera > Diopsidae > Teleopsis > Teleopsis dalmanni. The sequence goes on from NC_051848.1 coordinate 55,543,338, forward strand.
TTTGAAAGATATGAAGGCGTTAAAAGCTTCTAAACTAGACTTCATTTTATTTCATCCCACAGAAAACTACATTATAATCGAATTCATGAGTGTTGACAAACTCTTAAGATTTTGAAATAACTCAGAAAGCAGAAGTTAATTACCAGATTTATTAATAAAAAAATAAAAGAAATTTAGTAGAGCTGGTTTGTGCTATCATTGATTGATATTAAGGATTTTTGATAATCCAATTCTGTTTTGTTATTTTTATGGCATCTTACATATATAGTATATGCCAACTGATATATATTGATGCACTTAATGTATTCTTTAATTAAAACAGTATTACCTACATCATCACTTAACTGAAAAACCCGAAATGGATTATGGTTTTTAATTTCTGTTGATTATCATTTATTAATATATTCTTCTCAATTCAGTCAGTATTCTTTCTAGTCATCTTCTTTAATTAGTATACTCTATATCCTCATGAAATCTTCTTTTATGTTATCTATCTTAATCTGTGAGTTGTGATATATTACAACAATCTCATTACTTGTTAGCTGCATCCACGGTTGCCACTTATAGTACTTTAATACCAAAATTGGTACTTTTTTTTTCGTTTGGTACTCATGTTCAAAAAATGATACATTTTTGACGACCCAACTTTATTGTGGATGTTTCCAATAAATTTTTTTTTGGTCATTTATAACACAGAACGAAAAAACGAAAATGTCCAAAAAAATTTTGGACCTTTTTTTACAGAAATGATACCTTTTTAAACCAATTTTGGTACAGGAAAAAATTTTCAAGTGGCAACCGTGGCTGCATCAGTTCTTCCTAGTCTACAAAGCGTCACGACTTAAATAAAAAAAAAATCTGCATAAAAAGTTTTAATTTTAACTCTTAATTAATTTGTAGTGGTTTCTTGTCAGTAACTATAATTGCCCAAAACTCATAGCCAAGGATTAGATACATTCTCACTATTTTAAAACTGTTCGTTTATCCATCTCTATTTCTCTTAAATATTTTTTTATTAAAACTGATTTACATCCGATAGTTCGAATATTTTTAAGCTGCAGACCAAGCAAATCAAATATTCTATATGTTCAACAGAAGTATCTGAATTATAAGGCACATTTTAAGGCATTTGTGCAAAACCGTGACAAATACCCATAACCAACAAATTAGTAATTCATTTAAGGGTTAAAAAAATCGTCATAACAAATCATAAACTTTTTTCATCTACTTCATATTTTTAGTATAACTTTTCTTTAATTAAGAAAACAAAAAATAGGATTAAATAGTAATAATAATGAACCCCAAGACTACAGAAAAATTTATATTAAACTAACAAGCATTTTAATCTGTACACAATTGCACTAAATCTATATACATGCACATATGTTCATACTAAATGAGAATTATAATTTAATAAAATGGTTAAATGTATTATACTGGTAAGTATATGCATATGAAGAAAATATTTCTTTTAAAATTAATTTAGTGTTTCATTTTTAAGTGTTTCAAACAGTTTTAAAATTACTTTTAAAAATTTTAAAACGTTTTTGAAAAATTAACAATAAATTATTTGTATGTGCCTTTAATGCAAAATAACTGTTTATTATTCAATCAAGAATTTATAACGCTATATAGCTTATAGAAGTGAACTGAAACAATACTCTGTATTGAAAATGTGGGAACTTTAAATCAACTTTTGCCTAATGGTTTTTCTTAATAACTTTAACTTGAAATAGTCCATGGTATAGTGATTTGGAAGAGTCGATCATTTTAGTTCAACAATGCCATATATTGGTTTACATATCTTCTTTACGACATGAGCTAAGATTTCTCTAACAATAACTTTTGATCAGATCAATTAAACTAGTCGCTAGACTAGTTAGAACATATTTTCATATATATATTATATATATAGAACATATATTATTTCGGTTTAAGTAGTTTTTTACTGTTTTCTGTCTATAGGTATTATTATTTCCGTAAACCATTATTTTGATTCAAGTGAAATGGTTTTCTTCTATTTTTGTGTATATTTGTATTATAGTTCCCGTAATTCATTCTTTAAATAGAAATTCGGTGGAATTCTTGTAGGATGGCCTTATGTTCCACCTAGCAATAAAAAGATTATATATATATATATCGGTTAGATTCTTGTATGTTGTTCTGTTGTTATGCAGTTCTTAGTAATTATTTTTAATCTCCAAATGAGCTAGGAATGTTCCATTTAGAAATAAAAGGATTATATATATATATATCGGTTAGATTCTTGTATGTTGATCTGCTGTTATGCAGTTCTTACTAATTATTTTCAATCTCCGAATGAGCTAGGAATGTTCCATTTAGAAATAAAAGGATTAAATATATATATATATCGGTTAAATTCTTGTATATTGCTCTGTTGTTATGCAGTTCTTAGTAATTATTTTTAATCTCCGAATGAACTAGGAATGTTCCATTTAGAAATAAAAGGATTAAATATATTTATATCGGTTAAATTTTTGTATATCGTTCTGCTGTTATGCAGTTCTTAGTAATTATATTCAATCTCCGAATGAGCTTTTAGTAATTTTGATGCTCGTCTTATTAGTATGCAGATGTTCTATTGTACTGCCATTATTATAACTTCACATATCTGTCACGTATTTATCATCTACATTCACTTACATTTTGATTTTAAACAAATCCTTTAAAAGAGAGTGAAATTCAGCAGAACGAAATTGTGGTGATACTATATTTTTGACATAGTTGCTTCTCTACACTTAAATATATATAGTATATAACCAAATATACAACCAAATAAAAAAAACACTAAAAACTCGTCTTCTTAGAGTTTCCATAAAACAAATGAAAAATTTTTAATAAATGAAATAAGTCTTCTTTATGACATTGTTCCGGTTTTGGTTTTTGTTCCCGGTTAAATTTCAATTCCAGTCAAGAAAATCCAAACAAAAGTGATAAAGAACGCAGAAAAATTCTATTCATTATCCTTATCAGGGAGAGAATATTAAATTTTGTGTTTTCGAAATTCACTAAAGCACATAAAGAAAGTCAAGAGACAAAAAAAAATATATCTCGTGTTGCAGAAAAGTGAAAGAAGCGAAATTGTGACAAAAACTTCCTTAAAATGCTACAATAAGAACGCCTCGTGCTAATGACTGCTGCCTCCCGCCGTTGCACCGTTGCACCGTTGCAACGTTGCACCCTTGCACCGTTGCATCGTTGCACTACTAGTCACGGCATTGCAGTTTCGGCGCATTGCTTTGTTTTTCCACATCTTAGCACCGCAGTGTTCACGTCGGTATTAAGAAAGCTCAGATTGTTGCTTTCAGTGTTGTTGGTATTATTGTTGTCACTGCTGTTGGTAGCACTGGTATTGTTGCTGTTACTGCAGCCATTGCTGTTGCTGTTGCTGTTACTGTTGCTGTTGCTGCGGTTGTAACAGTTGCATTGTAATAATGTTCTTCATGACATAGTTTTGCGTTGTTCCCATTATTTTACTCTGCCATTTTGTTCTCTGTGTTAATGTCTCCCAGCTCAGGCAGGACTGTGCGTGCAGCTGTGGGTGTGTGTCATATATTATTTTGTAGCGCGTCCTAAACATCAAGGCTTCATTTCGCATTTTGGTGCTTAGTTGTTTATTATCCTCATTTTTCATGCGGTCCTTGTTTTCATGAAAGGCTTTATATATGCTTCACTTACAACAGAGTTTTTTGCATTTATAGTGTTTTCTTTGCTTTTGCATGTGCCCAAGTTGATGTCCTCGTCTAATGCGAAAAATAAAAAAAATGCACTGGCATGCATGCATATGTCCTTTCGTTGTCTCCGCTTACAGTAACAAATGCATTTGGCCTTAATTATGTGCCGCGAGTTTGCATTGCACTAGAGAAAATCCATCCGGTATTTGTTAATGCAGGACCTTAAACTTATTACACGAGGTGAGGTTCTACACTTGCCTAATGTTAACGGGTTTTCACCCGCTGCTCTTTCTCAATTCACATCCAAGTTTAACATTTTATAATGTTTTGCATTTTATTTGTTTCCATTCTTTTATAGATAAATGTGTTAGACAAATCTCCATTATTGTCTGCAGACCATTTCAATGTCATCGCATGGACGAAATGCAGCAGTGAGCTTGAGTTGGATGTGTATGCATAGAAATACAAGTACATGAAAACTGGTTCATTTTTAATGAATCTTTACAAGATGTCTAAAAGGATGTGTAGTGCCTATATCAAAAAGTCAATATATTTTCTAAAAAGTACTTATTTTCAAAGAATCATATATAGAATTTCATCACAATTTGACGTTTAGTTCAGAAGTTGCAGTGATTTTAGTGCTTCTATCTTTGTTATTTTTACAACAATGGCTACTAAGCCCTGGTGAAATTTATAGAACTGGCAGGTTGACTTTCCTTTACCTAATGGAGGAGTCATCACCTTTTTCGACGTTGGCTATATACTGATTTAAATCTATATATGTACCAATGCTATGCCTGTGGTACCACAATGGAGCATCATTTGAGCTCAAGTGAGCTTTTTGGACACAAGACCGCCACTGCAACCTACCAACCTACCTACCTTAGCCTTTCAAGTCCATATATGGCTTAATGAATATTATCTGAACTCTGCTTTATCAAAAGTAATGTGCGCTTCTTTTTAAACTGTATTATCTCAATAAATTTATTTTATTTACATAAATTTATATTGATATTTAACTAACATATTTTAACTAATCTGTATTCGATTTGTCTACTTATAAATTTCTTGTATTTCAACGTTTATTATTTTACAAAAATCCTTCCAATTAAGTATTTAGTATTTATATTTCAAAGAGTATATTTAGTTTGATTGCAAACAAACTACTCAGGCATATAAATTACTAAATACACAAGAAATATGCAAATATCGTAAACCTATTTACATTTCACGCCTCAATCGCACTTAATCCACTGAAACTCAAAGTTGAATTCCTTTTCAAAATAATCGCATTCTGCATGGGGTAATATGATGTGAGTCAGAAGGCAACTTCCGATACGTCCAATTTGCACTGCACCACACGTTTCTACCTCCATAAGTGAGCGGTTATCGAATACAAACCAGAACCATGAGAATGTGGCTATATGGCAGTGTCTATCTGCAAATAAATGTTTTATTGTGGCAAACTGAAGCCACACACACCCAAATACATATATTCCTTTCCACGAATGCTTGTATATATGTACATACGTGCATGTGTGCATGTGTGCATGTGTGTAAATGTGTAAATGTGTACGTGTGGTTCTTAATAATTTAAATCAAATTATTATTTTGCACAAGAAACGCGTGCTCATAAATTTCCTACTCAATCTGCTTTTTTCCAAACATAATAAATGTTCCGCCAAGTGTGACGTTGAAATCGGTTCGCTATTTTGTTACCGCCGTTCATATCCTAACAATTGAAAGCGCTTGGAAGCCGAAATCGAAGTCGAAGTCGAGGTCGAAGTCGTAGTCGAAGTCGAAGTCGAAGTCGTAGTCGTAGTCGTGGTCGTAGTCGTGGTCGTAGTCGTAGTTAGTGGCATTCATAGTAACAAACAGACTCACCTGCAAAACAAAAGCAACGAAAATGGATCCCAGAACCCGAAAACCTCTCTAAAAATAAAAAATTTAAGCCAAACCCGAAATAAGTAACTAAACGAATGGCTGAACGTAAAAAGTCATAAATCTCCTTAACGTTACGAGTGTTTGAATGATGCTTACGGAAGCATTCCTTAACGATTGTTGCGTCAACATGAACCAATGTATGTCGACCAAACGACAGGAGTTTCTCGAGTTTGTCGAGTTTGTCGAGTTTGCGGAGTTTGGTATAGACGAGCTTATGGACGCTTTTTTTTTTACTTCACTTTTACTTTTTATGTGAAAAAAGTAAATGTTTTTGTATAAAAAAGCATATCCATTTAAATGTATGTCGTTCTTACACTACGTAGTTATGAGATTGTTTGTGCGTGTGCTATTGTAAGAGATATATTATCCCTTCTTGGAGTGGGAATATTTTTCTCTAAAGAACAAAAAAAAAACAAAACTTCAGAAATATGTTTCCATTTGTACACCATAAACAGAGGAACGACGACTGAACGAACAATGCGACATAAAAGTTTACTCGAAGGGGTTAAATGAAATTTTTCAGTATTCGAAAGCTAAGGGAAAACATTGTTAAAATGTCAAAGAAAACAGTGGGTGTCGTGTTTCCATTTAGTACCAAATTTCAAGAGGTTTAACATATAAAATATTATTGCTGATATACCAATGACAGAGAGATAAAGAGCGGGCTGTTTGTTAACAAGACAATAGGGCATTCGTATATTGTCACTCCCTAACTGCCATCTCATTACTTAAGCTAACAATGCATACAGATCATTTAGAATGGTATAAATAAGAAAACCTAAAAATAAATAATTACAGTTAATATAAAATGGTTTGATTTTTTATTGAACTCGATCTATATGTAAGTATGTAGATTAAAATTGTTCATATTTTCTAACAAATCATTACTAACCATTACTCCTTATCATTAGTTATCATCAGTCATTATTAAAAACTAAGAACAGTTCAAGGTTTCCTTCTAATACTCTTATAATCCTACACTAAAAACCACAAATTAAATTTGTGGTATTATTTTAGAAAAACTAACTTCACTTTTATTGAACTAAATTTTATGATTAATTAAAATCCCAATTAACTTAAAAAACTTAAAAAATATATTTATTTTTAGAGGTGCTTAGCACTTTTCATCGATTTTAATTTGACAGGCACGAGTTCTAAGCCTGGCACTTGCAGTCCAAATAAATTATATACGGACTATAAGCTAATTAAAAAAAAATTCGAATATTTCCTAATACCTAAGCATAGTATGGTCAGCTTTAGCTGACATATTAGTACCTTTGGATAGGAATTAAAATATTCCAAAGGTCAGATCTGTCTAATATAGGTAGAAAAATAAGAGAAATATCATCATTCTTGATTCTTCTTCTTGAGTTAGTGCTATTACGCACTTTTACTCTATAATGGCTGGGGAGCTTATCTCTACCCCACACTAGGCTTTAACTAGGCTAAAAAATCTTCCTGAGAGTCCAGAAGTGGACTTGAGGATTGTTAGGGCGGGGTTAAGTAGCGCATCAACTTGAGTGAATAATTTTAGAGCTCTGCTTCTGATATATTTTTTCACTGAGTCAATCCTAAGATCTCTATGTATGTCTGTTGATCTAATATACCATGGAATCTTAAACAGTCTTCTTCAAGCCAGGTTTTGTGCTATCTGTAATTGCTTTATAGTAGTATTTGAGACTTTGCTATATGTAACACATCCGTACAGTAGTGCTGGTCTAATTACTTGCGTACAAAGTAACTTTCTGCTTTTAAAGTTGAAGTGATAACTATTAAATAGCGGCTTTAATAAATGTAGAATTGAGAACTTATTCCGTTTGTATTTCAAATGTTTAAGCCAATTGAACCGTTTGTCAAAAGTCACCCCCAGATATTTTATATTATCCTCCCACCATATCTCCGTGTCACAAACGGTCACTCTTGGAGGATGCTGTCTTCTTTTTCGAGTTAAAAATTTAGCCTTGAAATATGAAACAAATTAAATCTTTGTCAATTATCTAAAAAAAAGCTGGTTTGATCCAACAAACCTTGTAGCTGTGAATAGAATAATGAGCATATCAGAACCTTTACAATAGAGGTTAGAATATTTCGAAGGTACGTAGGTAGACAATTAAAGTGAAAGGAGGATTGAATTCTCTTTAATTAATTTAGAAAGCCATCTTAATTCCTTGTAATTATAGGCAAAACGTTGGGCATATTTCAACCAGACAGTCACATTAATATGTCTTTTTCATGTGGTAGCATGTGGTTTTTAATTGCAACACCATACCAGAGTTGAAATGTAGTACTCATGTATCTAGGTGCTAATAACTTTGGGCACTATGTTGACTCCGTAAAGAAAGTTTCGACGTGGTTGTAGTTAAACTCCAAAGTTAAGCGATTAAGTTGCATTTTTTACCTAGGTGCTGTAACCCAAAGATCTTCATAACCTATTAATACATATGTTACATTACAGTTCTGTAGTTATAACTTTAATATATAATGTAAGTGAGAGTTGCTGACATAGTGATTAATTCGGAAGACAACATTAAATACCTAGGAATCACGAAATATCTACTCTCAAAGTTAGCACTAATCGCACGAACCGGTACGCAAATATTAGATCAGTCATTGAATAATCACGAAGCTTATGAGAAATACACAAATGAGACAGTGAGATGGGTGGAAATTTCCAGGAACCCCACAGCTAGCAAAGAGTAAAAGTGCACAGATGCACTTACTCGGAAAAGACTCAACATAATTATCACACTTATATAATGTGATAATTTTTATATATAGAAATAATATTTACATGTTGCACCTATTTATGAAGTTCTGAAGAAGTAATGAATGTTTTGTGTTTTTATATATGCTCTGTATAGAAAATATATAAGTCCCTAAGTCTATTAAATTAGCTAAATTCTGTGGAATGAATTTAGTCTCTACTCTCCCATATTAGAGGTTCTTGCGAGGAATGTGGTAGCAAAACGGCATAAAAACTCTAATAGAGGTACATGGAAGTTAACTAACACCTTTCGACTGCAACCAACCAACCAATCAGTGCTTAAGTATAAGACAAAGCAGAACCGTACATAATTTTTTGGATTACCTTAAAAATTCTTTCATTTAATAACATAAATCATTTTCTTTTAGGCTCCCAAAATAATCTCAATTTGGTACATCAAAAACTATTGCTTCATACAATGTATGGTAAACGAAACTTAATAGCCTTCGAGGTGCTGAGATGCAAACCCATTGAACTTGCACATATCACGCATAACTGAACGAACATTAATGCTCTGGTATAAGTGATTATTACGCTGAGATATGAAATTTGACTTCTGCATATAAAACAAGATAAAGTGTCAAAAAGAAAAAAACTAACACGAAAGATACAAGTTGCGAAAAAACAAAAAAAAAAATATCTCAAGCACATGAGTCTGATAGAAAGCAAGAAAATTTAAATTGTTATTCGATAACCCAAAAAGACGATAAAATATAAATAAGTTTTAGGAAGAAAGGCTTGGTTCGTAAATAAACAGCACAAAAAAAAAAAAGGTTGCACTTTGACACACAAAACTTTTACTTTTTCTTCTTGCACCACTAATAGATGAGGCTGAGGCATGGGATATATAGATATGCAGATACGCTTATATTGAGAGCACACAACCTAGTGAATGGTTATGTCAAGTAGACATTTACAGCAGTTATGGAGACATATAATAATGTACACACTCAGACACCAACACAGAGTGAAGTGTGCACGTATATGAATTGACAGACAAAACCGGAAACTAAGAAGAGTGACAGTACCATTGTAATCTGAAATAATTGAATTGTTACCAAATTGCAACTGATGCTTGTTTGCTTTGCTTGATTTCTATGATTTAGTTTTTTTCCATTTTTTTGTTTTTTTTGTTTTTTTTGTTCCTGACTTTTCTTTTTCTTTTCCTTTTTATTTTTATTTTGTTATTTGTTTTCTTTTGTTTCCACACTCTACACTCCACATCACTTTATTGGGTTGTGTGCTATGTCTTTGGTGTGCTGTGTGCATGCTTCCAGCTAACCCCAGCTATATAAACACAATTCACACATATAAACTGACACACACACATACACACACTCACATACATACATACATACATACACACAGATGAACATCTGCAAGCTTATAAATGCCATAAACCGCAAGAATAAAGTTTCCCTCTTTGCAAATTTCTTTGCAGTTACACACACACACTCACACGCACACTGGCCCATACAAATACGCACGTACAATGCAAGTTACATTGATGAAACAGTGTTGCTGCTTTTTCCCAGCGGGACTTTCAGCGCTGAGGGAATCGATTCCCTCAGCGCTGAATGGTAATGCCTAGCGCTGATTATTCAAAGGAAACTCCTAATTACTTTAAACACGTGCATGTCATTGCGGGCAAGCGCTGAATCGTTCGATTACCTTTTCAAATTTGTAATGCAACATTTCAGCGCTGACATGCTCGCTTACCTTTTCGAATTTGTAATGCAACATATCAGCGCTGACATGTTCGCTACTTTTTCGAATTTGTAATGCAACATCATCAGCGCTGACATGTTAGCTTACCTTTTCGAATTTGTAATGCAACATATCAGCGCTGATATGTTCGCTTAAATTTTCAATTTTACCTATGCTATTGATTTTTAAATAAAATACTATAAATTTTTTTGAATAAATTATATGTTATATTTATGTTTTATACAATTAAAATATTAATATTTACATAAAAAAATATAACATACTTATATATATGAATATTTTTCTGGAAATTGTTACTAAAACCTTGAAGAGATTTCCAGACTCGACTCGATCACTTGTTCCGGCTTACCATCTGTACTTAAAGCATCTGAAAATACAAAAGTATGTTATTGTATACGCTAAAGTTAATTATGTACAATATACCATACCAAAAAGTGCTGCTGTCACATTCTCTAACGCTCTTAAGGACTTCTTGCCTTGGGTACCATTCTCCAAAATTTCACGAAATCTTTCGCGTAATTGGTTGTTTTTTAATAACGCGTCTCATTGATGCAGTCTATAAATAACGTAATAGATGAAAAGAAATGTATGAATTAGTAAAATTGTTACATGTGAATATATTAATAAGTTGAAATTGAAAGTAAGAAACATATATAATTTAACTTACAACTACTTCAACGGCAGTGATGTTTTCGTTAAACTGAATTAAATCCTCCTCAGTTTGAATTGTAAAATTTTCCAATTGAAACAGCTGACTACATGACTACAGCTGATTACCCATTGCTTTAGAATCACTGCATTCGCAGCACATTGGTCAATTAATCGTTCTTGACGCAGTAGCATCAACATAATACAAAACAAAAATTTCAATTATCATTTTAAATATATTTACTTAATTTTGCATATACTTACAGTGAGTTTATGTGAAATTACAAATTATATTTTATTTATATTTTTGTTTTTTATTTGATTTTAAAAATTAAAAATTGTTCACTGTACGCACTTCACTAAAATCAAAAGCAGACTAAATGTATACAATGTAGGCAAAACAAGAAATTCTTAATACTCCTTTGCTTTTCTTCTTCATTCTTTTATAATTTCAACCCCGAAATTGCCTGTGTCGAACACAAATGTTGAAAACAAAGAAAAATAAAAACGAAGAGCTATTACCTCCTCGCTTACTTTTTCAGCGCTGGCATAATGGTGCCGCTGGGTTGTTAAAAATTTGATTTGTTGCCAAATAAAACAAAAAATACCAAAGAAAAAAAAATGACAGAAAAAAGGCAAAACTAAATAAATGAAAATAAAATGTGCACGAGAAGCACAACTTAAACGCTTATACACACACGCACACACACACACACGCACACACAAGCGAACGCAAATGTAAACGCCATGTTTCAGCTTTCAAAGCGTTCCATTTGACAGATGCTCTAAGATTCCAAATCACTTTTAAACGTTATTTTTGCTTTGCAGCATTTGTGTAGGCGCCAGTATGTGCCCCTTTGCCTATGGCCTGTTTTTTTTTCCTCTCACTTTATTTATTTATATTATTATTATTATTTATTTATTTATTTATTTTTTCTTTTTTTTGTGTTTTTTGTTATTTTGTATTTTTGTATTTTGTTGTGTTCGGCCGCTGGAAGGAAATTTTTATGGCTTATTTGGGAAATCGCGGAAATTTTTTGTGGAAATATAAGCAAAAGTAAACAGTTATTTTTGTGTGTATGCGTAACTGTGCGGCATAGCCTTTGCCTTTGCCTTTGCCAGCGCAAGGATAAAGAAAAGCGAGAAGCGAAAACCGAAAATAGAAAAAAGTAAAGGTTTGTGACTTTTGGGTATAAGAGGTTCGTGTTTCTTGTTTCTTTAATGAAATTGCGTACTACTACGCATGTTCCGCTGTCAAAAATATTTGCAGGGGCATCATTTTTATTGTGCCTCTTGTGGGAGCATCTCCGAATTATGTTAAAGACACTGTAAAAAAATATTTTGACAGTCTTTTTACTTGTGTGCTTGTGTTTTTTCTTTTTTTTTACTTTTTTATTTTTTTTTTGTTTTTTTTTTGTAAATGTAAGTGCTGTAAGGAAATTGAATTTAAATTATTATTTCTTCTTAAAGGGCAATATTTTCACTTGAGTCTTCATGAAATATATTTTCTTATTCATAACTGTGTGCTTAAATAGAAATATGCTTGTTTATTCGTAGACTTCGTAGGCTTCGTAGGCACATACATATATTTGTCGGTAGGTGTATGCAGATGTGAATGCCTATATTTACTCTGATCAAAAGGTTGTTGGGGTCAAAAATTTGATATCCAACATTTTCTTGTTATAAAAAATGATTTCGTAAACACAAAATGGCTTGAAAATATTTTTAACAATTCTCAAAGGGAGTTTTAAGGATTAAAAGGATTAAAAATTTTATTTGCTGAAATCGAGTTAAAGTATATTTGCTAGATTGTTAGTTATTATTGCCAGGACAAAAACTGTGCAGTAGTTGAACATAACTAATGAAAAGTTTGCAAATAATAGATAAATAATAACATTATTGTTAAAAATCATAACAATAAATTTAACAATTAAAAGTAAAAATAAAAATAAAATTAATTAATTCAATTATTCTACAGTTGGTTTATGATTTCGTTCTATTATAAACACAGCAAGTGAATTTGTTAATTAATCATTTACAGCAAATTAACAAAACTCCAGAAAAATGTGCAAACATAAAAGTCAAGTACGCCTTTGGATCGGTTGATTAATGAACACTGACTCTGAGCTTCAAATTTTACAGGGCACAAGTTCGATTCATGTTAATTGTAGTCACAAAAAATTATTTACTATTAATTAAACACAACAATTATTTCCAAGACTTCTGATGATGGGTATTTGGAAATACTCGACACAGCTGTATGGTCAGACAAAAATTCAATTAATTAAAATAATATAAAAATAATTTTTGTTGTTATAGTTCACTACTGTTTGAAACTTCTCTATTTAATACCAAAGTTTCTGTTAAAATAAAAATAGTCACTTCTCTCATATTGACGTTATAATAAAATTTAATAAAAATCAAAAATTTAAAATAAAACAACTAGTTAATGTTCCTGAGAATGCCTTAAAGTCGCCTACAATTAAACTGCTGTGATAGTGTTATAGCAGAAGCTACTGTATTACGAAACTTTAAATGTTCTTCATTTACAAATTTTTTTCTTGAACAAATACTGCTTGAACAAAGTAGTTTTGTAAAAAAAAAACAAGGTGGGAACTATGGGGTTAACAGTAAGAGCAAGTTAGACGCTAAACGTTACCAATGACCAAAAGTACTACAATGTATGGTAAATAAAGAAACTGTCAGAATAGCTTTTCAAACCACTTACAATTTCATCCGCTTAAGTATAGCGTCAATTAATATAATAACATTGAAGAAATGCGAATACTTAGAACTGTTTTTACTTATCACGAAGTGTATCCGCACAGCCCTAAACATTGCTTATATTTTGCAATGTTTTCATGTCGTTAAATACCTATTAACTTACTTATGTTCCATCCTATAAATCATTAAACAGTTCCGATCTGTTTCATCACTACTTTTCAGCCGCCACTTCTGCAGGCGCCGCACTTCCTAATTTCAAACGTACTCTTAGCTAGATTACTAAGAGCACGATCCTCTTCCTTTGTTTTCATGCCTTACACTGGAAATATTTTAACACCTTTTTTTCGAGGACTCAATCGAATACAATGGGGATTTTTTTATATAGGCTCCAGGCTTATCTCGTTATTAAAAGTGACGATGGAGCAATTTTAGGTCAAAAGTACTAGTTTGGCATCTAAGAAACACACATTTCTGCCTTCTTCTAAGCCTATTTTCGCGAGTTTTAAAATGTGTAAAATGGTGTACCGTTATAGTAAGCACCTGCCCGGAGTATAATCATTTTTGTTCTAAAATTGAAGTGATCTTGTCTGTTTCTGTTCTGTATTTGTATTTTAGTAAATGAAACACAAAAAAATCGTCAACCAATCACTTAGTGACTCAATCCGTTGTTAATTTTTTATGGCCTGAAGAAGCATAGGTTTAATCTCCAATTACATTCGTTGATTTTTTTGACAAATTTTGTTGCACAATCTGTGATGCGGTATTATTATAGTACAAAATTAATGAAATGACTTTCCAGAAATCTTATCTAGTGAAAACATATCATGTCCTCAATTATTAGACCATTTTTAATTTGTGTCTCTCTGGAAAGAATTTACAGAACAGCACACCATGATAATCAATAAGACCTTATCAGTGAGTGAGACTTTAACCCACTAAAATCACCTCTTAAGAATGAAATCGTCTGAAATCGTATTCCATGGAGTACTCAGGGAGTGAGACATAAAAAGTATCATATCAATTTTATAAGATTAAATAAAAATAAATATTAACAAAATTATTTTTTATGACTAATAAACAGCACTAAATTAAAGCAAATACGAAACTACTATTTACGTTATTCGAACTGTAAGTTCAAATTTTGTCCATGGCGGTCCAATTCAGAATGGATTGAAACTCAACATATAAATGATAGGCTTTCCACAATCCATACCAAAATATAACAACTAAACAATTTCATATATATTAAAAAAAGGTATAATTTCTTTTTTAAAAGCTTGTATGATTTCTTACTAACTTAGTTGAACATTACAGACGTAAGCCGTCCTTAGTTATTTTCAGTAGCGTTCGTCAGATAGCGTAATCAGAGATTTGTTGTCACCAGTAAGTAATACCGAATGATTTCATATCGTTGGTTATCTGATCCTTCCGTCAAAGATGCGAACATTTTTTACTGGCGTTTTTCACCAGAGAGCACCGCATCAAGCATCTTTATAGTCGGAACATTTTCTTCCATTCGCATGATATGACCGAGCTAGCGAAACCGCTAAATTTTTATACGCTTAACTATGTCAATGTTGTGGTATAGCTTGTACAGCTCAAGATTTCATCCAATTCGATGCTCTTTGCTAATGTGTAAGAGACCGTATAACTTCCAAAGAATTCTTATCTCAAATATTTCTAGTGTCTCCTAATCACTGTTGATTATTCCTCAAGTTTCTGCACCATATAGCAGGACAAGTATGATAGAAGACTTATAGAGCAGGATTTTTATTTGTCAAAAGTGTGCTTTGTTTTACATTTGGCTATTTAGTTCGAAAGAACATCTATTGGCAAATGTCATGCTTTGTTGAATATCTAGGCTAAAGTCATTCTTCGTATTAACATTGGTTCTTAAATTCTCAATCAATAATCAAAATCCTTCAGATAACATTCTCGATAGTGGTCAGTAATCAGGCTAACATGGAAATGAGCGGTTAATAAATGAGCGGCCGATATTCATGGACTCATTTTTAAAAGCAGCAGTAACTTCACTCCTAACTCCTGCCTAACCAATTATGTAGACATCATTAGCGTTAATGAGGTACTGGACACATTTGTAATATATTATCATATTAGTATTATGATGAACACCTACCCTGCGTGTAATCACTATGATAAAATTGAAATGATCCCAAAATAAAATGATAATCTTATACGAATCCTTGTTTTTATCTTGGCAGAGCAAGAGCTCATTCATTTATTATAAGTGAATAATCAATCTTTCTGAGGCATGTAATTATTAATAGATGGTGGCCTCACTATATATGTCTACTTTTAAAAAGTCATATTCAGTTCAAAGTGTTTTTTAAAATTATTTAAGTTGAATCACTCTTATATAAATTGAAAATTTTCCTTGTCTATAAAACAACTTGAAGCGGTAGTTTGCATTAAAGTCCGTAGTTAGGCAGAGAGAGTAGTGTGGTTAGGTCATTATTTTGTTATTAATATTGTGACAAAATTATTTTATGCATCATATATATATGACGAGATTAGAAACTATTTTTATTTTTAAATCCAATTACTCCAAGTGTTATCAGAGTAAAATTCCACATGGTTTTTTTTCACAAAAAAATTTTTAAAAGTATTTGAGAAATGCAAAAAATAATTTAAAATGATTTATATATAATTTTTAGAGAATTTTAAGCTATATACAAAATGTTTAGATTTGTAGTCTTTCTAAGAATTACAAACCACTTGGGTATATGTGAAAAGAATGTTGATTGTTTCCCTCACTATTGAACAGGTATGCAACAAAACGTATTTCTGCATAATATTTATTAGAATTTCAGAGAGTTCAAGTATATCCAAAGAGTGTGTGAGTGTTTTGGGTGCTATACAACTGGCTGATAGTACTATTGATACTACAATCACTCGGTGAAGTCTCTAAATTTCTTTGATTTCTGCATAGTATTTATTAGAATTTCAGAGAGTTCAAACATACCCATAGAGTGTGTGAGTGTTTTGGGTGCTATACAACTGGCTGATAGTACTATTGCTACTACATCCACTCGTTGAAGTCTCCAAATTTCTTTGATTTCTGCATAGTATTTATTGGAATTTCAGAGAGTTCAAGCATATCCATAGAGTGTGTGAGAGTTTTGGGTATTATATGGCTGATAGTATTATTGGTACAATAACCAATCGCTGAAATCTCCAAAATTCTTTGATTTCTGCATAGTTTCTATTAAAAGTTCAGAGAGTTCAAACATACCCATAGAGTGTGTGAGTGTTTTGAGTGCTATACAACTGGCTGATAGTACTATTGGTACTACATCCACTCGTTGAAGTCCCCAAATTTCTTTGATTTCTGCATAGTATTTATTGGAATTTCAGAGAGTTCAAACATACCCATAGAGTGTGTGAGTATTTTGGGTGCTATACAACTGGCTGATAGTACTATTGGTACTACATCCACTTGTTGAAGTCCCCAAATTTCTTTGATTTCTGCATAGTATTTATTGGATTTTCAGAGAGTTCAAGCATATCCATAGAGTGTGTGAGTGTTTTCGGTATTTTATAGCTGATAGTATTATTGGTACAATAACTAATCGCTGAAATCTCCAAAATTCTTTGATTTCCCGGGCCAGTGGTAAGTAGTTGCCTATCTTTTCTGAATACTTCTGCTCAATGTTGCCATTATGCGGAATAGCAATATGAATAAGATATACTAAACTATTCCTTCTATCAACCATATCATGCTATCAGGATGTAAGGCTATCAGTCGATCATAGTAAATACGAAAATTTGTGTTTTCTAACACCGTGCAATGGGTTTATACTGGTAAATCGGACAAGTTTTAAAGATCAATCCATGCTTGAATGTTATTATTATTATTAATAGGTATAAATTATTTTCGTCAAATCAAGCGGAACTCATTTCTAATATAGCATTTTTTTTACTCGAAGTTTCTTACTAATTCAGATAAGAGATGATGTGGTTACGGATGCTAAGATCCACTATTACGTGACCCACTTTGGTAGCGCCGTTGGTAGTGATAAGATGAGAAAGTCATATTCGAAACATAATCGATAGGGAAATGCACTTCGAAATGTGACTCATTTGTTTTCTCAACAATTAAAAAATACAATCATTTAATATTTTACAATATACATGTATATATATATGTGTGTGTGTGTGCATGTATGGGTGGTAGATGTCTGCATAAAATTCAATGCTTTTGTCCTTTTTTAATCAACAAAGAGTAGCCTGCCCGTGAAGAAGAGCAAACAAAACAAAAACAAAAACAACAACTTTGCTTTTAAAAGGGAAAGTGATTTTTATGACATTTTAATGATAATAAATGTAATTTTTTTTGTTTTGGTTTCTGTCTCTGTTTTTGTTTTTGTTATTTTATCTGTTTTTTGTTTTTGCTGCTGTTTTTAGTAGCTGTAGCTGTAGCTGCTGATATTGATATTCCTATTACTCTTGTTGTTGTTGTTGTTGTCATTGTTGTAGGTAGGTTGGACATTGTTTGGTTTCTCTTCATGAGTTTGTTTTTTTTTGTTTTGGTTTTTTTGGTTTGAAGTGCTGCTTATGATATCATTTGTGGCAGTGCTTTCACTATTGTGTTTGTTATTGGTTTTGTAATTGTTTGGCTGTTGTCAAAATTATTTGCTGTGGTTGTTGTTGTTGTGGTTGCTGTTACAGCATTGTTGACACAGTCTTTGGCAGTAATTATTTGTTTGTGTTTGCGTTGTTGTGTGCATTTGCTTAAATAGTGGGTGCTATATTAGTACTTCATAAAGTGCTGCCGTCTGCCTGCACATAAAAAATGTTCTCTTTTTTTATGAATAATTTAGACGACAGAGAGTTGTTGAATGCGCTACATACACTCACTAATTAAAAAAGTAGTGTTATTAAAAAGTTAATAGGGAGTTCAATACATATGGTAACATATGGCATTCTGTGGTTCGAAAAGTAAATCCAAATAACACACTTCTGATTGAGATTTTAATAAAATTTTAACATATTGTTTAACATATTGCCATGATGTGAGCAAGTATTAATATTATATGAATAATACAGGGTTATCCATTAAGTGATTTCAAAAATAAACGCAAATAATCAACTTGTGATTAAGGTAACGATCAAATTTTTGACTCAGATATTGCCATGATAATCAAGTATTAATACTATATAAATAATACAGGGTTATCCATTAAGTGATTTCAAAAGTAAACACAAATAATAAACTTGTGATTAAGGTAACAATCAAATTTTTGACTGAGATATTGCCAAAATGATTAAGTATTAATACTTTATAAATAATACAAGTGCAGTCAAGCGGCTCAGGATAGAACTCAGGATAGACACTATACTTTTTGTCCGTCAGCGATCATGGTTCATATCAATGGCTCATATATTTTCCTTAAGAGTCAAACTTAACAAACTAGAGTTGTTATGTTACATTTTTCTTATATGGAATAATATAATAATAATATAATTATAGAAATACTTATAGACTAAATCTACACTCAATACTATACTGAATACTATATACTACTACACAGGGTTATCCATTAAGTGATTTCAAAAGTAAACGCAAATAATCAACTTGTGATTAAGGTAACGATCAAATTTTTGACTGAGATATTGCCATGATAGTCAAGTATTAATACTATATAAATAATACAAGTGCAGTCAAGCGGCTCAGGATAGAACTCAGGATAGACCCTATACTATTTGTCTGTCAGCGATCTACTGGCTCATTTATTTTCCTTAAGAGTCAAACTTAACAAACAAGAGTTGTTATGTTACATTTTTCTTATATGTAATAATATAATAATAATATAATTATAGAAATACTTATAGACTAAATCAACACTCAATACTATACTGAATACTATATACTACTACACAGGGTTATCCATTAAGTGGTTTCAAAAGTAAACGCAAATAATCAACTTGTGATTAAGGTAACGATCAAATTTTTGATTGAGATATTGCCATGATAGTCAAGTATTAATGCTATATAAATAATACAGGGTTATCCATTAAGTGATTTCAAAAGTAAACAGAAATAATCAACTTGAAATTAAGATATCGATCAAAATTTTTATTTCATTAGGTCTAAAATATAACATTATTAAAATGTCCTCCAACGAATATCTCATAGAACTGGATCTTGTCTACACAGCTGTCACTGAAATGTCGACATACAGCCACCAGTAGGTGGGTTGAAACTAGATAATTATGCGTTTTCAAGAAATTGGCATCGAAAATTTAATGATTGAAAACATTATTTTGCATAAACACAGACAAAAAATCCAGTAGCTACAAATCTCATGATGTTTGAATAATACCTCAGGCCGTGTGCGAGTTCGAGTAAATTGATAGTAAATTGAAAGAAATAATAAATTATGTTGAATCGCAGCGAATGTTGGTATTTATCAGAATTTCGAGTAGTGTAAATTAGATAAAAATTAATTAAATTAGGTATTACCATTGTGGAAATTTTATAAGAAGTTTAATAAATAAATAAATAAATATGAAAACTTTTAACTAAAAATCATAAGTAAATGCAATAAATAAAGAAATGAATATTTACATAAGTGCAGTGCAAAAAATCCCTATCGATTTGATTGAGCTGAATTAAATGAGATGTGATCGCAACGTGTAATAACCTTTTAGACCCACTACTCCTTGCAAACAATCAATCAATATGAATCAAACAATTTATTGGCAAAGGCCATCACCTGTACATACATGTATATTTCATTACCGACCAACATATGTAACAGGACGTTTCAGACACTTTAAAGTCCTCCATAATTCGGAATTTATGACAACTATTCTGCTCTTATCGTTTTTGTCACTATTGTTTTAGCTCCAGCATTAAAAGAATCGGTTCCGTTAATCTATTTTGATGAGTTTTAGTCATTTTTGTTTCAAACATATATATAAATTATTGACTACGTGATTCATTTTGGGAAAGATATACATCCTTACAAACATCATAGAACCTGCGCTGCCTTAGTTACTATAAAACAAATATCGCACAGTGGAGCAGAATTAAAATAAGACGAACAAAATATATACGATATTTTCTGAACCAGTGGAGATATACGCTGCAGAGCGTACTTGAAATTTATGAAACACTTATGAAACAATAATTATCATTATATTATTATTTATTTTTTTTTTTTAGTTTATATGTAGTCACATATCCATAACTCGTAGTACCATTTTCAAAAAGAAAAGGTTCGACTTGTTAGGATTTCGAGTTAAGGAATTTTTTCTGTTTCTAATTTACTCTTTAAACCCTGTTGCACTCTATTTAGTTCGAGTTATAGAAAATTCGAGTTATAGAAAATTCGAGTTACAGAAAATTTGAGTTATAGAAAATTCGAGTTATGGAAGTTTGACTCTATATGAAGTTTATTAAACGTCATATATTGCATAGTGCGCCAGACTATTTTTAAATCTTATGAATATAGTAAAAATATTTTGTATCTCAAAATTAATTTTTCTACCTATTATAGTTTTTGCTATATTTAAAAAATGTTCAACAGTTGAACACTCGTGGGCCTATTTGTGTTATTTTGGTAAAATGTTATTAAAAATAAAAATTAAAAATTAACCATGTTTGAGCTCAAATTTCAGAAGATGTCAATAAGCCGAATGGGCTCAGTGGGCTTACACTCAAAAGCGGGCTTACGTTATTCCAAAAATGCTCAATTTTGATCGTTTAATTTTGAGTTTGTTCCACTGTGCATCGCCACGAACTTAATCTACCATCACAGCTATTATGAAAAAGAAATGTTAATATATTATATAGGGTATACACAAGTCGATGTGTCCCAAATGTAGCTCGTATTTGGTTTTATGCTATTTTATATTGATATGCGTAATACTATTTTTATACAAACTTCGATGCCATATATGTATGTATACTATATACATATGTATGTGTCAGTGAAACATCTTTCTTAATAGTATATACTATAATACTGAGTATAGGACTCATAGTTCACAGTAATTACGATAAATGCCGCATACTTAAAATATGAAGGCGTAAAGAGAGAAGTGCACGATTCTGATAAATTATCTTAAGCCGGATGTTAATGCGTAAATATAATACAAACTATAATTCAACAGCTAAAGCAACGAAAATAGTTCAGTCTGTGTTTAGTGTTGAGCTGATGTTCCGGTAGCGAGAATCTCTATAAAAACCATTGGATTTATAAAAATAAAACTCCTTTTAGAAAACAAATATAAATCGGAAACTTAAAATAAACTTGAAGAAATGATGCTCACAGTTACACAAATCATTTTAGGAGCGTTAGGAATATTGTGTTTACTGCAAAATGTTTACGGCTTCAATGATAATTTCTGCTACAGAAATCAAACAAAACTAAAACCTGTACAAATAACAAAAGAACGAACCTCTAAGAAATTTGTGAAAAATAACAAGTATAAGATCGTTACTGAGATTATTCGGGACTTTACTGAAATAGTCATATCAGAAACTGTTCTCGAATGTTGTAAAGGCTTTAAAATGACTCCATACGAAACATGTGAGCCAGTGTGTGAGAACTGCCCAGTACATGGACGATGCATAGCGCCAGAAAAATGGGAATGTGAAAGTGGCTATTATTTAGAAGAACTCAAGTGTGTTGCACATTGTAGCTCAGGTTGTGTCCATGGTGGCATATGTCTGCAACCGGAAGCCTGTAAATGCGAACTGGGTAGCACTTGGAATAATGAAACAAAAGTGTGCGAAGCAACAGCGGTTACATGTGGGGATGCAACATGTGCTAATGTACAAACAGGAAATCATCTAGGAACAGCAACACTAACAACACCAGCAACAACAACAACAGCAACACCAGCAACGCCAACAACACCAACAACACCAGCAACGCCAACAACAGTAACAATGACAAAATTAAGAGACCAAGTTATTGACGCTAATGCGAATGGAGTAGAGAACCAAGGCATTGATTATGAAATTAACTCGACTGAATATAAGGAAATCTATTTGAGCACACCGCATACGATGCACACGGGATCTTATGAAAGCACTACAGAGAAACCACTAAAATCAACAAATGCATGCCCCGTTGGCTACATATATTACCACGGTGAGTGTCGTCCCGAAATTTTTGCCAGCGCTGAAGCTGATTGCAAATTTAAGCCTTGTGCCAAATATGCAATTTGTCAAGAGGATGGCACTTGCGCCTGCCAGCAGGGATTCGTAGCACAAAAACCAAAAAAGTTGCAGTTAAATAACTTCGAATATAATGGAACTACGGAAAATGTAGAATATATGAGCTCCACGAGCACAGAAAGTGCAATCAACTCAGATGAATTTTCAACAACTACTGAAAGTATAGAACCAGCGGAACTTGTTTGCATTAGCTTAACTCAGCTAAATGAGGATTCACAAAACGTGAAAACCGCGAAAACGCACCAAGCAGACAACAAATGGATTAATCTATTTTTCATCATCCTTGGTTCAGGTTGCCTACTATGTGCTGCGCTATATTTAACTGTGAAGCTTATGAGGACAAAACGCGGAAAAATGGACGTTGAGGGTAAGTGCAATGCAATCGCTTGAAAAATCCAAATTATTGTATTTTTTTTTATTTTTTTATCAAGAAATTTTTATTCTATTAATTACAATTTTAACTGGGCACAGAATAATTGAAAAACTATGAAAAAATCACTTTATTTTATTAATCACAATTTTAACAGACTTCGGGTTTAGTTTTTAATGAAATTATTCACAAATGATTTAAAATCAGAAATCAAATGCTAAAATAAATATTGTCTATCAGTGACCGAATTCTGCATATGTAGCTAAGAAGCACAGTCATGGTACTCCGGTAAACATTCGTGGTCCAAAGTAGAATGAACGGAATGAATAAAAAGAACATATGGAAGGATGATGTATTCTTATGCCGAAGGTAGAACCTTTTTTAGGTAGAATTTTCTTTAATATCATATATCTCGATGAATACTAAAATGAGATCTTCGTACTTTGTACGATTTTCTTTTCATTTTTAAGTTTCTTCAAGGAACGTTCCTAGGGAATATGCAATATATAATATTATTCAATTCTTATAATTTTTTTAATGTTTAATATTTTTTAAGGACTATTTAATTTAACGCCATAACAAAAATTATTTCATATTCATATATCTTGAGAGCAAATAGTTCTGGGATTACTGTTTGTGGCTTCATCATGACTTAAGTTATGATCTAAATTTTTCTAATCACTAATTCGAAATGACAGTCCGGCATAGACTAAGTAACTAAGTGAAGTAGAAATAAAAGCAAGTTCTCTCCAATTAGATAAGATAGCCGTTTTGATTTTATATTCCTCTCAGTTGTGGATTGAAAGTAGAGCATACAAATATAAAAACCCACCCAGCTGGCTTTATATACATAAGTATACTAATATTGTAAAAATCGCCGAGTATGTAAAAGATTGGGACTCGCTAAAACTTAAGCTTTTACATAAGCAAAACAGTTGTTTAGATGTCTTCTGTTTGAGCGCCGGCAGTATTGTAGGAGTACTTTTTTGAGGTCTGTGAATAAGTAGTAACCTCTGGAACTCAAATCTGGTAAATATGGTGGTGGATGCAACGATTTGTGATATTGCATATTGTCTTAGTAAAAGAGGACGATCCTTATGTATAGTCTAGGCTTTTTAAGGTAGTCAATGAACAAAATTTCATGTGCATGGCAAACTAAAGACACCATAACCTTGCTAGCTGTCTGTCTGTCTACTGTTAATGAAGCTGATTACTAGTTCGAGCGAAGTGGTGGATTCAAGTTTCGTCTATTTTTATATAGAAGCACAAAAAGTATAGTTTATCTTGCTCCAACAGTTCGAAACAGTTCTACCAAAACATTACATGTTGTTGATTTTGGTTAACTGTCAGCTAATGCGGTAGCCACTTCGAAAAGACCTTTCTCGTAAACATCTGTTCATATGAAATGAAGCAGTCACATTTCTTTGAAGTGTTTAAGATGTCAAACATTTTCTACAACGTTACTTTACAGTTTGCCAAAACGATATTTTGGACCGTTTTGACGTTTCCTCCAGCGTCACTACCTCCTTTGGCGAACCACCGTATTCGTCATAATTGATGTTTGTACTTACGCATTTAAAATTAGTTATAATCCGTTGAGAATTTCTAAATATTAGACGAAGATGAAAGACTTACTATCACTAATCCAGATAAAACCTAGTTTCAGCAAAGAGATCCATTTGTCTTCTCAGATTGTTTCATATTATTGAGATAGTAGCATAGGCCATGGATACCCAAAGCAAACGAAACATGCCAACTAATGTTCCACAAACAAAAAGTACTGCGAAGGATTTTTTGTCCAATACGTTTAGATAATGGCATATATCGTATTTGTTACAATCACGAATTGCAGAACACAATCAATAAACAGAATTTAATACGAAACATAATATCATAACGACTAAGATGTTAAGTTAGGACACGCTCAGCGTATGAATCCAGAACGATTAGTAAAACAAGTACTTGTAAGAAACCGAGTTGCATCTTAAAGAAGAGACAGATCTAGAAAGATGTGCCATCAAGACATCAGCTGGCAAATATTTGATGAAGAAAATTAGGAGTGTTATGCTACGAAAGAAGAAGAAGAACATTCACCATGGTAACGTGATGGGTTGCTTTCCAACAATCTTATAGTATGATAGGACATGAAATTTCGTGATGAACATATGCATTCATTGCATAAGTTTACAGGTCATGTGTCTAACTTGGCATTACAATAAACTTTATTAGGTAATACTTGAAGCACTCGCCCTAAAACGACGAACCTGATTATGGATAGTGCAGAGATAGTATAAAATGGTTGATAGAAGGAATGCTTCAGCATACCTGATTGAAGCTGCTATTTCGCATAATGGCAACATTGAGCAAAAGTATGTAGAAAAGATGACCAACTACATACCATGGGCTAGGAAAATTTGGAGACTTGTGGAAGTGGTTATTGTACCGATAACATTATCAGCTACTGATGTAGTAGCTTTAAACTTCAAACACACAAAGGTATAACCTATTTGAACTGTATCTGAATAAATACTATGCAAAAATACGTCTTGCTGAATAGGTACATATATGTTATGTATGTACAAGGGAAACGATCAGCACTCTATAGATGGAGCGATACAATATAACAGGTGTAGAACATGGACTATACTTGGAGAGAGTACAAATTATTTAATGCTTCTCATCCTTTTTCTATATGAATATTGTAATTTATTTTAATAATTTTATTTATTTAGTTTCAAATGAGAACTACTTCTGTCAAATTTTTTAATATTCTTTATTCTGCTTAAATTGTATTATTCATTAATTTGAATGAATTTAGCTTATTTGTAAAGTCAATAATTATTATTTTCTTAATTTCAGGTAGAAATAATTTGCAGTGTACCTACGACAATGCCGGCCTTACTCCAACGCATACACTATTATGCGAGTGAATTATAATGCTGAGCTCTCTATTTTTGATCGGATAAAAACAATAATAGAATTACTTAAATATCTAATATATTTAAATAATTTTAGTGTTTTTTTATTTTTATTTATTATTAATATAAATTTCTTAAGTATTCTTGTGTTTGTTGATAATTGTTAATATACAAGTGATAAATGTTAGAAAAACGGTTTTGTTAATAATTTTATAAAATTTTCAAAAAACTTATAGTTCTAATTAAATAAATGAATATTAAAAAAAAGTATTTTTTTGAAGACAACGCAAATTTTGTGAGGTTATTTGAAAGTAATGGTAGTGTAATCCCTTAGAACTCAGTAGATTTCATACTCATAAACAATAACTTCCTCTCACTTTTAAGGTTAATACTGCAACGAAATTGTTATATATATGTTTGTAAACTATATGTAATAAACAAATTAGTGATATATATCACATTTTAACTGGTTAGATAAATTTGTGACTTTATTGACCCAAACTTTTATCACAGCCAGCTACCTCATATTAAAAATCATTCCACGAAGTTGCAATTTTCGGGGAGCTATAAATTTATGGTACTCCTTGCAAGGATTAAGAGTATTTTTGAATTCTACTCTAAAAAATATTTTGTTGAACTACCTTGCCGAATCTTATTTCATGTCATCCGATATGAAATGCCCAAGTAAATATATCTTTCTCTTATACATTATCTTATCATTATCTTATTCTAACTTACAAAACCTAAAAACTACATAAGACTAAGTTAGCAGTTTTGTAAAGCGTCAATTTAACTAACAATGCCTTTTCAAAATTTCTACAATATTTCTGATGCTGTTTTCTATTTCTTTTATAAAACTCTTAAATCGATTTAGGTTGAAAGTTTCCATATGCGATTTGGATTGAAAGAGCTTTTCTTACTAATCCTCTTCTTACCGAATAAGAGAGAAAAAATCAATTCCTCTTTTCTGACAGAAAGACTTCGGGCCTATAAATACAGATGGTGCTGTTTTTTTACAATATTGTTGCCGTAGGTTCCATAGAGCGTATAGGATACAATAATAAACTCTTTTAAAACCTATTTCTTTTCCGGTTAGGGTAAATATTGCCACAGCAATTCTTCAGTTTGTCGTTAGGGTAGTGCTTCTTACCAACAAAAAGAAAACATACTCACATTCATTAGTTAAATGGAATGCCCTCTGTTCGATTAGAAACAATTATACTGCAAAGGTTTGCAATTATTAATGATTTAATACTCCATTTCTCTGAATATCTAGAGTCCTAATTTATTCTTATTGTAATTTCAAATAAAAAAACATATACATACAATGAAATAATATGAAGTTATTTATTCATTTTATTTGTTTCCGTTGATTTCATGCAAGCCAACACCCACAAGGACAGGACAAATTTTAAACTAGCGTTAAACTCGGTAAGTTCATAGAACAATTTGTCAACTTTTTTGTTTTGTTTATCCCAAAAAACAAAAAATAATAAAAAAAAACAAAAAAAACAAAATGACTGAGTTTCCTCTACCAATTCATATTTCTTTCAGGATATTCACATTAAAGTTATTATGTAAATCTGTATGATGTGAAGTGTTTTGTTGTGTTTTGTTGTGTTTTGTCCTGCTGCTTCAGCCCACTTACTTGAAGAGCAATAATAATAATATGTATAGCAAGAAAGACCATTAATTTTCTGAAATCTTTTAAATTAATCAT
Organism: Teleopsis dalmanni; assembly: GCF_002237135.1. Lineage (NCBI taxonomy): Eukaryota > Metazoa > Arthropoda > Insecta > Diptera > Diopsidae > Teleopsis > Teleopsis dalmanni. The sequence continues at coordinate 55,571,060 of NC_051848.1, forward strand.
TTCTGGTAATAAAATTAAATTTACTTAAGACAACAGCACTAACATCTACAACAACAGCAAGAACAACAACAGCAAGAACAATAATGATAATAATAATAATAATACATAATATGACATAGTACAGACAGAGAAGCCAGCAACAAGAATAATGCGTTAAGAAGAAATTATGTCACAAGCATAAGAATATATTATACACAACTATCTATATATATATATATATATATATATATATACAAAATAATAGTGAGGTATTAGAATTGCGTTCAAATAAGACAAACGTATTCGTCAAGAGTTCATCTAGCGTTAAACTTTCTCATGAATAAAGTTAATCCTCGAAGTTTTTTCCATGAAATTTTTCATCATCAGATAAACTTTACTTTTTGTTTTTGAACTGAAAGCCTTACAACCATTGTCTCAGTTTTATTCAAATTGGATACTTAAGGATAAATAATTTTCATTGTTTAAATAATTTATTACTCGTTATTGAAAATCTGTCCTTATTAATATTAAAATTAATTGTTTCTTAGACAACAAATGCTGCCTTTCCACAAAAATTATTTCAAAATAATTCAAAAATTAGAAGTGTCGAGGATATGAAATAAATTCAATACAATTTATTAAACTTTTATGTATATTTATATATCAATACTTCAATTCAATATTCTAATATTCTCTTTCTAGCATGCAAACAAAAATATCTCCATCAGAAATATCTCTTACATATTCTATTGCAGCTGTCATGTGCCTCCTTAATCCGTGCAAAATATCACAAATTATCAAATAAAACATTAAAGAACTCTTGATTAATCAACGTTTATTATTTCGGCTTGAAAGAACCCTCATCGAATACTATACAATTATGGCATCATGAAATCTTCCTAACATTTTTCGTAGACTGATTCAAATACAGAAAATTTTGCTCCAATTCGAAAAGTGTTTGATTAGGTCTCGCAATTGGAAAACATGGTAGCGGACGTCTCCATTTTTTGTGGAAGTAGCAGGTGACCAATGATGTAAAGGCACTCGGTACTATTAACTGGGGACACCACAGGGACGACTAAATTCTGTAATGACCAACTAACAGCAAATGTTTTTTTTCTCCGTAACGATTTCATTGAAATAATAATCTTATCTTTGGAAGTATAAAACAGTCACTCAGGACCTGATATCAGTTGAGAACGATTTCTGATCAATAATATTCTACTGCGTTTTTTAAAATACATATTCCAAAAATCTTTTTTCATTATATATATCATAAGTCTTTGACTAAAATTCTTTCCTTATTTACTTATTCTGCTTCACTTGGTATTATTTGGGAATACTTGTTTTTACAATAAATCTAATAATTATTTTGCAGGGAAAATATTATTTCGTGAACAATGAATCTATAATATAGACAAATCTTATGTTAGAATAAATCCAACGAACAATAAAAGAACATTTTACGTTTGCATAGTTGCCACATGACCAGTTTTCACGCCCATTTCCATCGAAGTGCTTAGAGCGCAAAAAACTTTTGTTGAATTTGGATTTGGTGTATCTTAAACCATCCAAACGAGTACAGTCGATGCTGTAACATATATCGTCACCTATTAAAATCTTATATAAATATATGTCATTTGAAGCAACGCTATTGTACTTCTTGAGCTTTTGTGTGCATCGATCGACACGATCATACGTGCATCTTTTTGAGATTTCGTCAAATAATGGATGATGGAATTCAACGAGATGAAACCTTTCACCATGGCACGGTTAAATATTCATGCAATATTCTATATATGCTAGTGAAACTAATGCTTAGGGTTCCCTCAATCTCAACCTCACAGTATTAGTACGTCACATGACGATCTAGCATTTCTCGTATCAGTTTTTGTACAGCATCAATGTTTTCTAGCACAACAACTTAACAACTCATGACCTTTACGAATTATGTAAATTTTGTCAGTGAGTGAACCATGATAAGCGGCCACCATTAAAATCATTGTACATTCACAGTGGAAAGGGATGGACCTTCATTGCCAAATGTGGAAGTAAGTTGATCGATGCAGTGTTGTCTTGTGATGCAGTGTTGATCTTGTGAAAGTTGTGGGAACACTCAATTTACAAACCAGTGTAAATAACACAAATACTCGTAACGCTTTTGTGACAAAAAGTCTAAGATGGGTTAGGTTATGTTCAAAGGTTAGTATGGAAATATCAGATGACACCTGACAACAATCAGTGTTGCGAAGGCTCAAAATATAAAAAGTGACCCTCATATATGATAATAATATAAACAGCCAGTTAAAAGTTTTATATTTTATATTTTGTTTACTGACTAAATATTGTAATTTTTGTTCATAATGTTATTACACCACAGCTTTACTCATACGTCATAATTTTATTTATAATTAAACTGCCGATATAAGGGACTTACTGAGTTTTACTATCAATTGGTAAATAGAAAGTTGATTTCTTTTTAACTTTTTGCTTAATAAATATAAAATTGAAAAGGCATTTTTATTTGAAGCTTCTTGAAGTGAATTTAGTTATGGATCTTAAGACAAACGCTCAGGCCTACTCAGGCCTACTCGGGCCTACTCACGCATACGAGCTTACATTCATATCAATACTGGTTGATATGTTGGTATCATCTCTGTTTTTAATTTTTAAATGTAGCATTTCATAAATGTCATAAATTTTACCCCCTTAACTACAGCTTTTAGCAGGAGGACTACCGTCTACTAGAAGGGTGGGTAAAAATTTAGTTGTGCGGAATTTACGACATTGAAGTGATCCTGAGACACTCGAGTTGAGTTTAATGAGGCGAAAATAAGCGATACATGCTTCCTTAGCATGTGCGCTATTGAATGCACGGCAATACAAAAATTATATATATACGAGTATCTACGAAGGCGGAGGGAAAAAACTGAAAATAATACAAGTGAAACTTTATGTAGCAACATACATCAATGCACACACGTTGACATATGTACTGCAGCACTACTCCATAAACAACAACAACAACAACAACAAATACACAAGATATATAACATACAAGATACAAGTACATAGCTCTGCGTACATAATTACAAAAATATTGAGATACTTTTATGTGTGCATATGTGTGTGCATCGTATCCTTGCCTCGTATATAGGCACATGCACAGTTAAGTTTGTACTTTACGAGTCTGACGATAAATGAAAATCATAAGATTAACAAAATTTCTCTTTATCAGAAAATGAAATGTACATTAAATATTTGTAAATATAAAATCACATATTCGTCCATATCTATATAACACACTCGTACTCGTATATATTTATATGTGAGTATTGTGTAGTATCGTGTAGTATGGTGTAGTATCGTGTAGTATGGTGTAGAGTAAAGTATAAGTATCCTTATACTCTCATACAAGTACTGCCACTAGAATTTTGTAATTTTATTTTTTGTAATTCTTATTTTCATGCCGCTTAAATATTGCGCTAAGTATTCCGAAAATAGTTTTTGATTACTTGAATTAAATAAACATTGTAAGGAGAACGGAAACAATAATCTTCAATCAACAAATGTGCTTTTGTCGTACACTTTATCAATCAAGACTGTCAACTCGAAACGTTAGGAACTTCAATATTAGAAGAGGAAGACTTACGAAACAAATTATTGAAGACAATAGAAGAGCCTTAATAAATTCCTCGAAAAAATCTGAGTATATAAACGATATCTACAGTATTTAAAGACATTAAAATTTTATTAAATTTTGATATCCAACAAAAAAAAGAAAAAAACAAAAACAAAAAAGCTTTGCCTTTATCGAAGATATTATTTATTCTGTTTTCCTAACCCCTACAGATTGAGAGTCTCATTTATATGATAATACATATAATATATTACATATTGAATATTAAATTATTTAATTACATTATATATAATATTGCATAATTATATTAGAGAACATATATTTTATATAATATGCAATAATATATATATAATATAATATATATTATATAAGAACATATATTTAATTTAATACAATACAATAACATAGACAGAGCTGCTATGCAAGTGCACAAGCTTGTAGCTTTTATACTGCGACTTAGAGATCTATTAAACCGCTTTCATAAACTCAGAGTATTTTCATCCCCCAAGTTCAACTTTCTTCTTCCGTTATAAGGTACCCGCTTAAATATTTCTATCTCATATACAACAGTGGCGGACAAACTACTAACATATATTTTAAGGTATAGTTCTATAACCTACAAATTAAATTAAACCACAGACTTAATTATCTTAAATCCCTTAATTGTTCTACAATCCAAAGCTCATTGTGCTTTTAGCTGACTACTCGAGCCGGCTACTATGAAATCAGAGGGAGTCATTTTTTTTTTTGCATTCGCAATATGTGTATCATTTGTCTGTGATTAAACTAATTTACCAGTTCTGTGAGACGATAATTCAATTTACAATAGGCTATTAGAATTGTTGTAATAATTCCTAAGTTATTTCTATTTGGTTAAGTTCAATTCTTAAATTGATTTAAATTTAAAGTCGTTATAAGCGACTTCTTCTTTTTGTCAAATAACTGAGAAGAAATGACCTTCACTTTAACTACAAAAAGACTTCGGGTCTATAAACAATTATACTGTTCCCTCTTGGTAACTTTCAAGTAACCCAGAATCCTTAGGATCCAAAACTGAATGATTGTAGAGTCTTTCAAATCCATATAAATCATAGCACTCGAAAATAATCAGATATGAAACCCATAAGTTTGGAGAATCCTATGAGTTAAAAAAAAATCCGACAAATATACTAAAGTATTCAGATTCAGTTATCGGAAAGTTACACTTTATATCGAAATTTTTCTGTAGGTAGAGAGCACGTAATTTTTTCACACACATTTGATCAGAAGAGGAGCATAAAATAAAACTACTCTGATAGCTATTGCAATCGAAATCACAAATAGAGATTTCTAAACTAAAACGATTTAAGGAACATAGACAACTAATTAAAAACCAACTAATTGCATATAATCTTATATATAATATAGTATATAATAACATATATATATACTACAACATATTATAAAACCAATTAGAACTATTGAAGTTGCGAATGGAAATACGCATAATGTCACTTTATAAAACTATATATAAAACTGAATCGATTATCATTTTTACTACGAATATTCTCTTTTGTGGCAGATATCCATATTGTAAATTAGAAAGTAACACTTTGAGAAATTCAAATGTCTGAATCGATTAACTCCATTTTTGTTACACGTAATACGCCTTTTAAATACAGATATTTCAAACTAACTCCCTTTCAAATGTAATATAAGAAAGTGGTCTAAGACTATTTCAAATTTTAATTTCAATAGTCATATTAACATCACATTTGATTTTAACACACCTCACTATACTCAAATTTATGTTAACTAAATATACTATATGGCCCATCAAATATACAGGGCACATCAACTTCCTACCAGAGATATTCCAAAATATAATAAACTACTTTAATAACAATTCCATATCATTAATTTAAAATTTATATTAACATCATATTCGATTTCAAGGAACATTACCAGCTAATGTAAAATATTTCCGATTTAAAGTAAATGAGAATTGTTAGTTTAGGCACATATATATAAGAAACATCATAGGGAAATGTATGTATGTATGTAGGTAGTGATGTGAAACACGTATGTTTGAATGCGGTCGTTAATCACGGGTAGGTGGCGCTATCGTAGTGAATAAGAGAGTGTGCATTAATGGCTGAATCAGTTGATCGGTGTGTAATGGTATTGAGTCATGAAGGAGATATGATAGGAAATAGAAAGTGAGAACGAATGCATGCATCGCATCATGTATAAACAGTGCTATATAATTACATAAAATAATTTAAATACAAAATAACACGTCGAAATATAAATACCTTCTTCTTTAAAATGCATTCATTTGTTGTTCAACCATAGGCATTAATAATATTAATTAAATTAGAAAATTAGAAATAGAAAATTAAAATTCACAAATTAAAACCACACAGCTAACCTTAATTTGCTTTTATCTCTTATTTTTGATGAACTGATATTTATCCAGTAAATTAGAGTAAAGTTTACTAAAAGTATCCGTGTCTCTCTTGTAGTTCACCATCTGTTCATTATTTAATATTATGTGAATAACTTCACTCATTAATCTTTTTTTGGTAATTATTTTCGATTTCAAGAATTAATACTTCATCAAAGTGGAAACTATGTCCATTAGAATGAGAATGTTCAGAAAGAGCTGTTTTTTCCAATAATCTTTACGTTGCCAATCCTTGTTTAGTTGTTCCTATATAGGCTCTATTAAAATTATTACAATTGATCTTATGTATAAGATTTGATAAATTTTCTTTTTTTTCTTTGTCCTTAATATTCGAGAATAAATTATTTGTTGTTCTCAAGTTGTAAAGTACAATATTAATTATTTCCTCTTGTTTGAAAAGTTTTGAAATTTTTTGAAACAGTCCAGGTATGTTGGGGAACTTACATCTATTTGTATGATTTGAAGATCTTATTTATAGAATACTTAGAGTAATTATTATTCATAAATATCTTCTTAATTTGTTGCCTGCTCCCTTCCATAAACCTGTCATCACTGAGACTTCCAACTCTGCTAATGAGGTTTCTAACCTATTAATTTTTTGGTGAACTGGGTAGTGTGATAAAAATGAGTAACATTTCCGATGACTTTTCTAGTTTGTGATAACTTTATTGTTGTTCGATCTTATCACCATTATATCTAAAAATGGGATTTTTCCATGACATTCAATCTCATATGTGAATTGAATACTAGGATGTATATTATTAAAAATCGTTACTGTGTTCTCTACCTCTTCTTTTGGTATTGCAAAAAGAGTATCATATACATAATACATTGCTAATTTGACTTCATATGGTAATTTTTCTAAGACATCTGATATGATAATTTCAACATCTGATAATGAAATTAGCTAATGATAGTGAAGATGGGTTTCCCATTGATGTTCCATTTAATTGGTGTATTACTTTTTGATGGAATGTGGAAAAACTATTGTCGAAAATAAATATTACAATTTCAATGATTTTAGCTTTCGTGATTGTAGTGTAGAAACTTCAGTAATTCCAATGTTTTTTTATCATTTCCAGGGAATATTCCTGGGATTTCTTGGAAGAAGAGAGACTGCGTCCAATGAAATTAATATATATCCTTCAGGAATACTTGTTGTTTTTTAAATTTCTATTGCTTCAAACGAACTCTTTCCACTTCTCTGAAAAGTTAGGCTTACTTGGGAAAATTTCTTGTGAACATAAGATGGTAAGTTATAAGTTGGAGAGTTGATGTTACTTACAACTGGTCTATAACCATAAGCTTTAGGACATACACTATTATGTTTTCTCAATTGATACAATTCGGTTTTCGATATATCTCCTGTTTTAAACAGCAAATCCACAATTGAATTGCTTTTACTTTCAATTACTAAAGTTGGATCTTTGTCAACAAACTCATATAGATGAGCATTACTAAACATTTCGGTCATGTCTTGAATGTATTCATTTTTATATGCAACCACTGAAGAATTTTCTCTGTCTGCTCTCATTAATTCACACCTCGTCTTATGTTATTTGATTTATTAAGACATTGTACATTAGAGTAGAAATTGGTAATAACGTTTATCTCTTTCATTCTTAATTGATCTAATTTATTATTATTTTATGGATGTTGTCTTTCACCATATTCAAAATTTTCAATAATGGAACTCATGTTGACATCTTTTGCTTCTATCTGAAGTGAAAATTTTGGACCAATTCCTATTACACGTTGGACTTGCATTGGTATTTGAACGTTAGTATAAATATTGATAAACTTTTTTTGGTCATGTTCTATTGTTGGGTTTTGGAACTTCCTACAGTTATGTTTCTTTGTTTTATCAAAAATAAAATCATAACATATCTATGTTTTAATCTGCCATAGAAGTTGTTTAAAGTTATTACATCTATGTGTCGACTCACTTCTGATTTAGTTTTAATTACTTCTCTGTTTGTTCTATCCAGTTTCGATGTTGTTGTTTTTATTTCAATGTTCAAAATTGATAGTCTGTGTTTTTTTAATAACTCGTCAGCTGCATATTTATATGGGGGATTGTCAGTGGATATTCTAAATATATTATTATATTAAAAGACTATTCTTCTATAGTTGAGGTTAGCCAAAGTTCTGCTTAAACCCATTACATGTTTCGAAAGTGATGTGTTATTATGACCAAATTTCATGTTAATTAAATTAGAGAGGCCTTTATTTTGTATATTGATATATTGTAGTTTATTGTCTGTGTGTTATTTTGTTCGATGTGTTATTTTGTATTTAAATTAATTTATGTAATTATATAGCACTGATGAAGTTCTCAAATAAGGAATGAAATATTTGCAAACATTTCTAAAGAAATGCGTTCCACTGTTCGTGTCTGGAAGCTGATAGAAATCTAAATAATATAAATATGTAATCATTAAACAGCCTCTAAAGGCTACAGGCTTCTTGTTAAGAGTTATATTTTCTTTGACTACTATTAAAAGATTATTATCAACAATAGTTTTAATGAATTCAAAACTCAGACTTTAGGTTCTATATAATTAGGTGAATGTTGTATGTTCACATATGTAGCTTTTAATATGTAGGAAGCAATTTTTGTAATAACAAGTGTGACTTCAATTGATCTTCAAGCCAAGGAGCGCCAAAGAGTATACAACAGGAAAACAACCGGCGACTATACTCAGCAAATGGCGAGAGAAGATCAGGAGTACACTACCGGCATGTGGTAACAAAACAGAAATCGGGAGACACAAATTACTATCTCACTCAGATGCTGACCGCACATGGATACTGTTGTAAGTACCTGTGCCGCATGGGCGACGGAGACTGTGACGAGGCATAGCACACCTTCTTTAACTGTAATAGATTTTTCACACTTAGAGAAGAGATAATAGCAAAGATTGCACCAATAAATTCTTTTAAGTACAGTGAAAAAGATGAGAGCGAATACAGGGAGCTGGCAAATGATAGAGTCATATGTGAATCAAGTTCTCAAAACGTAGAAATTAGATTTATAAAGAAGAATCAGAAACTAGCATAATAAATAGTGCAAACAAATGGAGGTCTGTACGCAGATCGAAAACGCAGGAGCATGGCTCGAAATGCCAACATAGAAGAACCTTCTTTGAAGTAATGAGAAAGCGATTCTGAGTGGAAATAAGTCTCGCCAAAGAGGGAGCGCACTGTTAATATGTAGTCTGTATACTACATATTAATCGAGCACATCATTCCGACGACGGTCAGTTTGACGGTCCATAAAGTATTCCACTTCATGATCACAAAAAATAAAAAAAAATACTAGTAGGAACTAATATACCATTAAAGTATCATATTCATGTAGTTTGTCTAGTAGTTATAGAGAGTTTTCATTAAAACTATGACATCTTAATTTTGCAGGTTTCATTTTAGGATGTGGTTCATGCTTGTGCTTGTTTCTAATGTACTATCAAGTTGATCAACCAATACATTATTTAATAATATATTTATCATTAAAGGCATAGTCATAGATATAGGAATAAACAGGATACCAGCTTTGCGACCATGGTTGATCTTTTGTGCTGCAACAGCTCCTAATCAAACAGAAGAGATTCCGTCTACCGAAGGAAAGCCAGAATTTCGGCCATTAAAGACCTCCTAATGTCAGAAGGGGAGAGTAGTTCTCGATTCAGTGTTCTCCTCCCGGACCAGATCAAGGCTGGGCAGTCACAGAATGTAACTGTAAGTCTCGTCTGCTTCTAAGCAGGGCCGACAATCTATCAATCGGACAGAGATGTTTTGTTCGTTTTGTTAAGGTAATAAGGCACTCCATGATGACCAGTTAAATATCCCACCAGCAATTTTAACTCTGTTGTGCTATCTCTGTTGTGTAACTCTGTTGTGATACCTTATCATAACGGTAGGGATGTACTGTAAGCATAGTGTTATTTTAAGCAGTTTTTTTGACTGTATTTGGAGAAAACCAGAGTGACCTACCAGAGTGACCAGAATACCAAAATGACTGTGGCATGGGTTAGCTTTTCGTTTATTGTATGATGCATAAATTATTGAACCTCATATGAAATAACATAAACATTTTAAATTCCTTATTAGAATGATTTAAAGAAAACGCTTCCTTATTAGTTTCTTCAGAGTCATTATTGCTAGCTACATTAATTAAAATTGCTTTCTTAATACTTGGAATTCCATGCTTTGTCAAATAACAAATTATTTTTATTAATAAATAAAATTGAAATAAATTTGTATGATGTGTATTTTTAACCTAGAAATAAACAACTTTATTTATTTTTCTAAATTTACGTCCTTTTTGATGAAAATTATATTTGATATACAATTTCCCTAGCATTTCCGATAAACATACTCCTCCTCATCCCAGCCTAAATCGAGTTTACTTTCATATCCAAAAATGATATTTGCTTATTAATATTAATAAATAAATCTTAAGTAACAATAAATACTTTATTTATACATATTTGTGTACTTAACATATTTAAACGTCGTTCACATCAATTGTTTCTCAAAAATCTGAAGAAAAATCTGAAGCGATACTATTTTATGGTTTCCCGCACAATGATGATTTCAATTTCTATTTAATTGTAATTTATTTTCTTTATTTATTTATATTTCCTGTATTTATGACCAATTTTCATGGTAAATTAATATTTTTTCCAACTATGAACGGCAAACAAAAATATGTGTTTTTCTCGTTCGGTACGAATACGAGCGTCTGAAGGAGTATGTGTTGTTACAGGGAATCATTTAAATTGATATTGACGTGTCCTCAGATAGCAACAATTACGTGTTCGGTTGGCAACACTAGAAACCAGGGGGAAGGAAAATTTCATACTTAGATTAAAGAAAACCAACATACATCATTGCTATGACAATAAATTCTTCGGTTTAGATTACTCGAACAAATATAGATTTAATCGAATGGAAAATATTAGCAAAAATATATAAATTCTTGTGCGTGCACATAAGTGTGTTCTCATCCATTTAAGTATCTTATAGAAACGATATAAATTTCTACTGTTAAGATATAATCAAATTTTATTAAAAAAAAAAAAATTTAATCTTTATTTAAAAATTGAAATATTTTACATTTGAAACTTAAGTATGAGAAATGTATTTCTATAAAAGTGTAGTCAAGTATTTGTTAAGTGCATACCAATATCTCATGTATCATGAAATAATGAAGTAATGCATTTGATAATGTAAGTATAATAAATTAAAAAGATATTCATTTCTTAATTATTAGTCACTTTTTTTCTACTACTTTTTGAAATAATAACTACACCACAACTACTTAGTTTGTTAGTTGTGGTGAAAGGAGGACGAGTCCTCCTCAATTAGCTAAAAAGCCCTTTTCGAATTCACAAAAACCTCGTAATAGTGGATAGTAAAGAAAAGGTCTAGAATCAGTCAGAGACATTTACAAAAGCAAGAATCTGGCTAATGCTAATGCTGTAGATATCGTCGAGTAAATAAAAGAAGGCGGCCCCTAGAAACTTAAACCTACTTCTGGCCAGACCTGCACAAAGACACATCAAGTGTTCTTCAAGAGCTGGTAGATACGCACTGCAACACGTACCACAGGGTAGGCCCAATCGAACTTCATGGCGTACTATGGACCAATGTCATGTAAAGACAGATATAAACCTAGATACCTCTGATTGGCTTCTGCGAATTAAGTTAGGGGTTCCAATATTGAAATAGATTGGCTAAGTTGCTCTTGACCTGATTACTGAGGCAGTAAGGGTCCACTCACTATTTGTCTGTCGCAAAAAATGGTCATAGATCAACCTATAGCTGTAGGGCAGGGATCGAAGTAGCGGTATCCATGGAATAGGTACTTAGTCTAGCAAGCTGGTCAGCACGCTCATTTCCCATAATATTAATATGTCCAGGAACCCAGACTAGAGTTACCTTGAACCTCTCACTTAGTGCATTGATAAATTCCCTTCACTCTTATACTAATCTGGATGATATACAGACTGCTGATAAGGCTTTAATAGCTGTCTGACTATCAGTAAGAATGTAGACCTCTTTTCCGTGAAACCCCATATTGAAAGTAGGAACACATGCCGTAAGAATGGCGAAAATTTCTGTCTGAAGTATTGATGTGAAATCTGATAGATGGTATGATTTACTAATCATTAGCTATCTTTCGTAGTGTTATAAGTACTTAAAATTCATTGAAATATAGCAAAATAAATTATTTGGATTTGAATATTTCTTAAGTTTTAAACTCCCAACACATATTTAAATCAATAAAAATTGTCCAGGACGTATATTGCTTTTCACTTCTCACTTATTTTACGTAAAGGCAGCTACATTTGAGTTCGAGACTAAATGTCCGTCCTGTTAGCTGGTCTTACACTATTAATTACTCCGACAAATTTTTAATAGCTGTTTCAATTTTTAATTAAATAAATAATTAAAAATAAACTATTTTATATAAACGGTAAATTGAAATATGTGGAAAAATCTTTAAAGTGCTTGATTCGATACCTGTTGGCGTAAAAATGCGGTAGAAGGCATTCGCATCTTCCACTAGGTAATCAACGATATGGAGGCACTTGGATCTGTTAGCGCGAAAGACCTAGTAGTCCAGTTCCTTAATCTTAGTTAACTTTAAAGTAATTTTTTGTGTTAACTTAGAAATAAATAATTAAATGTTTTAAATTAATTTTATTTTTGTTATTTTTAGTAACACAGAACTGATCTATTTCAGTAACTGAAACACTGCATCTACCAGAAGATTAAGCGGTTCTTAAGTCACTGTAGTCACTATAGATAGCAAAAACATAGGAATATATTTCTATGTTTTTGATAGATAGTATAAGCAGATACAACTCCCAACAAGTAAGTTACTCTATGTTAAATTAGCTTATGAAAACGGATATTTGTGGATTAAATATTGTCGCTTAAGTCATAAAAAAAGCATTGAGTTGGCAGTGTATCGACTATGTACAACACTTATCGATTAATATATATCAAAAATATTTTCAGTCTCCTGATAATAAGATAATAATAATAATAATTAATATATATACACTTGTATATATTAATAAATAAGACAGACAACTTAATAGTTATTGTCTCAAATAATCTAATTAATCTATCTATCTATTTTATGTACTTTTTGTTAAGATCATTGTACTATAAAAACATTTCTATAATAGCGATAAATTAATAAACTCTTACTTACTACTACTTACTATAAGAATTAATCAATGTTATAGTTAATTTGATTTTTTTTTCGTTGATTTTAATTAATTATAAAAATCGTTATTTTTGATTTCTTTGTACAAAAAACAATTTAAATAAATCACTGAACAATACTAAAATTATATATTAATATATTTTAGATTATTGTACATCATTATTATATATATATATATAATATAAATAATATAATGTAACATATTTCAATATATATATATGTATATATTAATATATTTTATATTGTTATATATTATTATTGTATACGTATAATATATATAATATAATATTTATTGATATATATATATATTTATTAATATATTATTTTTATAATATAATGTATACATAATATATATAAAAATAATATATTAATTAATATATATATATATATCAATAAATATTATATTATATATATTATACATGTACAATAATAATATATAACAATGTAAAATATATTAATATAATATATAATATAATTATTCTATTATTATTATCAATAAATATTATATTATATATATTATACATGTACAATAATAATATATAACAATGTAAAATATATTAATATAATATATAATATAATTATTATTATGCATAATAATTATAATAATAATAATTATGGTTAGTATTATAATAATATTATATGATATGTATTAATATAATTATAACAAACATTAATATAATAAACGTATTAATATATAATAAGGATGTATATAAGTATATATATATTATATATATAATTATATATATATATAATATATATATTAATATATATGTATATAATATAATATATATATTATATATATAATTATATATATATATAATATATATATTAGTATATAATATATTATTAATATATATGTATATAGTATTTTCATATGTATTGTACAAAAATGTATGTACAAAATAAAATGGAAGTATTATATAAGTATATAAAATATTAGTTATTTTTTTTTTTATTTTAATTTTTTTTTAAATATATTTATTTGTAATTTGTGTGACTTACCTTGTATTTTTATCTATAATGTAATTCGTTTTCCAAACTTTTTTGTGCTTGTGACGTGTGATAAAATTTTAATTAATTCAAATTTCAGTTATAAATTTGTAAAATTTATATAATTTGTTTGTTTTTTAATTATACAATAATGAAATTTATTTGCTTGTATAGATTTTCGTTATTGTTTTTTAACCAATTTTAGTGATTTTATAAAATTGATGTAATTTAATCGTTTCGGTATAAATATTTGTGCTGTTCCCAGGAGTTGAATTGCCTTCCTATTGATTTTATTTATTTTAAATTTATTGAATTTATTTAATTAAAAATATGATTTAATGCAATGCTAAATGATGTGTCTTCAGTTTGTCACTATAGACTTTAGAACAAAATGAATGGCAATTATATATTTTAATCAATGCTATTTTTTTAAATCTTAAAATGCTGCAAATATCGCTAAGAGGACTCGTTCTTAACTTTTTTTTAATTGTTTTTATATGGTTTTTATGTGATAAAAAGATTTTTAATGCGCTTGCAGTAATTAAATGTAATTAAGAGACACGTAGAGGTAATTTAACTATTATTTTTTTTTTCTGTTGTTTTCAACTTTTGCTATTAATGTAGTGGAAAATCTTAATTTTCTTTATTATTATCCTTTTTATATACATACATACACACACATATATATACATATGTGCATATATATATATACATGTATATATAGAGATACACACTTCCAAGTTACTAACACTTACAATGCGATATAATGTTAAAATATTAAATGTTTAAAGGGAGAAGTAAATGCAAATGCAAATGCAAATTTATTATTTTTATCAATTATATGTTATTTTTAATTTGTAATTATTTTATATTTTATATTTTATATATTATATTTTATATTGATGATGAGCAATATGTGTTGTGCGTGATTAAGTCAATTTTAGTATATCTAGTATATCTTCCTTTTCTCTAGTACCAATTTAATTAATTATAATGCGAGTGCTGCTTACTTATTACGAAATGTTTACTATGTAATTCTCTGCCTGTAATGGGAATTCTATAAATGCCAAATAGGATAACAACTGCAAAATTTATAATTTATAATTGATAATTTATAATTTATAACCTCAGTTGTAAGTTTATATTATTAATGAATTTAATTAAAAACACTGATAATGCTTCAATTAGTTTATGAACTTGAATAACTAATTTAAACGTTGCTGCTGCACTTAGTGTATCTAGATAATTGAAAAATATTACAAAATCCTTACACATTAGCTTGTAATAATAATTGTTCTCTCACATACAAATGCAATATGAGTTCATATAATTGTGTCCTTTGAAAAGTACTTATTTACAATATGATTTAGGTTTGGAATACACATCCAGATTTACTCAATTTACTCAGTTTACTCAGTTTTTCACAACATTTCACTTAAACACTTTAGACGATTCTCGCGATAATTGTTTTGTAATTATATTTTTTTTTATTCCTCCGAACTATTTTTAAGTTTATGCTTTGTTTTTGGTAATTTTTTAAATAAATGAGTTTATCCGGTTTCTCACTGCAACCATTTTATGTACTTCTTCCGCTGTATCTGCTTCTACTCCACCTTCCTCCTTCCACCTACTTTGCCCATTTCACTTTATGCCATTGTTTCATGCCATTTCTTCACTATTAAATGCAGCTTCTTAGTGCTTTACTTTAGCAATTTTCTTGTAATTTATTCTATTTTGTTTATGCTTTTACTTTTGTCCGTTTTCCTCCCGGATGTCCGTTCTGTCGTTTTTTTTTATTACGGTGTATATCTCTGGTTTGCTTTTGCGTTTTCTGTAAAGATATGTAATAAAATTGTACTTTGTTTTAATGTATCAAAATTTTATTTAATACTAAAGCTAATGTTGGCTCATTTAGTTGGCCCGAGAAGACAATGCAGAGCAACATCTTTTTCATACTCAAATAGGCTGGGGATGTTACATCAAATTGACTTTGCAAATATCGGACATTCCGAAACAAAAGGTCCGTTGTTAAACACGCCAATGTTAATTTGTGAATAGAATTGAGTAACTTTTTAACTTTAAACGAGGTACATAACAAAATATATCAGGTCTTAACCAGGTTTCAATGCAGAGTATATGCTAGAAACTGAAAAATTTTATATATATATAGGTATATATAAATATATTTATACATATGAATATATACAAGTATATATTAATACACGTATAAATATATATAAAAATATATACATGAATATATATATATATGTAATAAATATATATGTGATTATACACACAATAATGTATATATGATAGTATTAAATATCTAGGCATCACTGTGGACAAATGATTCACATGGCTTAAATATGTTCAATTGAAAAGAATTAGTTGTACCAAAATTCTTCATCACTTCCAACCACTATTCAAAAATGAAAATCTCATTACTAAGAACAAGAAGCTATTATATGACCAAATAATTCGTCACTTCTATATAGATGTGCAGCGTTTAGCAAAGCCTCAAACACTACTATTCGCCAGCTAAAACTTGCACAAAGGTTCCATGGTACCATGTTACATTAGGACGAATGATATCCTCAGCGACCTCAAAATGAATTCGATCAAAGAATACATAAAGGATAGAGCTCTTAAATTATTTAGGATAACTGACAGAGTTACCAACACCGCGTTATCAAATCAAATCAAAGAATGGTTACAGGCTCCTCAGGGAGGTATGCAGATAGTCTGATGAAGTGATAAACAATGCACTATTCAAGGCTTAGAGACGGATTATGAAGAAACCTCGCTATTAATAGAGAGTAAAAGTGCTCATGTGTACTGACTCAACTATCCTCAACATAATAATAAATGTATATATTAATATATGTGTATTTATATATGTATGAATATTTATATAAATAAATAAATAAATGTGCAATATAAATGCAATATATAATATATAAATAAAAATGTGCCTAAAAACTCTCACGATTTACAAGAATTTTTAATAAAAAATTTGATATACCTATATATATGGGAAATTTGGATATTCTGAGCAGAATATTTGGATAAAATATTTTTGTAAAGAGATGTCGAAAAGCAGTGAACTACAACAACAAAAATTTTTTATATATTATTTTAATTAATAAAACTTTTGGCTAAACATATAGCTGTTTCTAGTACTGTCATTTGACCTATTAGTGGTCAAAAAATTATTTCTTGTGTTTAAATATTCGCAAATAATTTTTTTAGACTATAAGTACCCAGGACCCAGTACTCGTCTCCTGCCAAATTTAAAGCTCAGAGTTAGCGTTCAAAATATTTTGATAAATTTCAAAATTCCTTAAAACTGTTAAAATCATCTTTTAACAAAGTAATGAGTTTCGAGCACCCATATATACAATTTTCTTTTGTCAGCATCAACAGCAAATTTATTTGGTATGTGTTATAGAAAATGGTATGCCTAAAAAATCATAAATCTCGCAGACGTTTCGAGTTGAAACGGAAGTTCAACAAGGATGTTTTCTGTCACCTACCTAGTTATTCTAACTCGAGACGAAAATAATGTTAAACATTGGGTGCCAGCAGACAAACCATATAACATGCTAAGATACCTTAGAATAGATTCGGTCAAAAAATACGTAAGGAATAGAGCTCTGAAGCTATAAGTAAAAACCGATAGGCTGTCTTACTTAACACTATCTAATCTCAGAGTAATCACTAACCGCACGGGGCGGTACGCAGATTTTAGATCAGTCATTAAATAATCACGAAGATTATGAGGAATACACAAATGAGACAGTGAGATGGGTGGAAATCTGCAGATACTCCCTAGCTATCAAAGAGTAAAAGTGCATAAATGCACTAACTCGAAAAAGGTTCAACATTAAAGAAACCAACAAAAGGGTGCCAAAAATATTATGCTCTATGGTATTTAAAAAATATGTATACAACTCAATTTAGTAAGGTGGCAAATGTTATGGTGGTTGAGTTAAAAATAGAAGGACAAAAAGTTTTCATTATACCAGTATACATAAACTGTAGTAATTGGGACGCTAAATTCAAGGACTTCAGGGAGGTATTATAATATTTAAATGTGATGACTACAGCAGAAGAATAGAAAAAGCAGAAGCTTTTTAATTTCTTCCTTATTTATACCATGAGAACACACAAAACCGCAAAATATCTAATTCTAGAGAGGAACGGCAAATAATTTATAGCAAAATTAGTGACGATCTAGAAGGTGAAATTATATTTACGCGTGGTTGAGTAAAGTGAACAATACATATTGTTTTATAATAAGCAAAACTATTAAGTAATAGTATATATTACATATTATTATTATATATTTATAATATCTAATCATATTATACGAAGGTATTGAAGTCACTGCCCAAAGAAATCTATAAAAAGTAAATAATTTCCTGGTCAATATCCTTCAACAATTTACTGTAAATATGTTATAAATTTTTTATATATAGGTAGAGACCACTACAAAGTCAAAACTGGATCTAGTTTAGAACTTAGAATATATATTTTTTGATTATTAAAAATTTTATTGAGGTTGTAATAGTAATGTCCTTTTATATATTTTTCACAAAATAAATCATTAAAAACTGGTATAAGTTTGCAGCATTATAGCACTATTTTAATTTTATTTTATTAAACTGTCATACATTTTTAACAACTATTTGATATATTTATTATAATATAATTGATATATATTTTATAATAACATAATCAAAGTTTAGTTAGTATTAAAATAATATATCAGTGCATTTTTAACAAATCCAATAATTAACTCTTCACCAAAACAACATTAATGGCCAATGAATGTGGACTCGTATAAGTGGTTCTAAAGGTCTCACAGACGATTCACGTAAAGAACGTCCACACAGCGCATCAGCAACAAAAAATGTTGCAAATATTAGGATATGATTATAAGAAATCATAGAAACCCATATCTCGTGAAGCTGATGGGTAGGTTTAAAATTTAAGAATAATTACTAAAAAATTTTAGTTTTGTAGGCAACCTAATTTTATGTTTTATTGATTATTAAAAAAAAGTGTTATCGCTTATTTCCATTCAATAATAGAAGTAGAAATAAAGCGTAAAGTATTAATATTTATCACACTTTAGAGAAAAACAAATTCCCATAAAGATTGACAAAAACATGATAGTTACAATATCTATATAGATAAAAAAGTGCATCAATAAAATTACTGAATTCAAATTTAATAACAATTAAAATAAAAACTATTGCAAATGCAAAAACAATAAAAAAATGTTGACCTGTATTAGCAAAAAAAAAAAATTAGAAAGACCTCGACGTTATGGAGATCTAACCACGCACAGAGACCTGTACTTGGCGAAAATTGCGGCCTCTGTCAAGATTAGGAGAGAAGATTTCAAGACTCTTACCAATTGTTTGGGTACCCAATATTAGTAAGAAGCAGAACTGAAAATCTTAGAAAATCCGAACAACTATCAGAAACGGATAACAGAAATGTAACGAAACTCTGAAGGGCATTTCTCTAAAATTCCAAACTGTAGTATGATTAGAAAAAATATACATGAGACAACGGAATTCGTAACCGACTGGTGGACATTGCTATTAAATGTATACCTACTTAGTCTAAGTAGACTGCTACTTCGATTTAATAATAAAAATGATCTATTCTGCTGCCACTGTATTAAAGGAACGTAAAAAGTACCAAAATTATCATCTTTAATTCGATGAGATTTAGCACAGAACGTGAAATATGGGCAAATACGAAGGGGTCAGGCCCACAATCTAAAATATAATGCAATCTTTCTACATATTGACTCTAAGTGGAGTGTAAATAACACTTTATATGTTCGTATGAGGATAAATACATTAATAATTAATATATATTTATTTTTTAAAAAATATTTATTTAAATATTTATTAAATTTTAAAAAATATTATATATAAATAAATATTTATTAAATATTATAAAATATTAAATATAAGTAAATATGAATTAAATAGTATTGTACATTAATATTTCAATAAACGTAGCTGGATTCCTTCTAGTGGCAATCACAGAAAAACGGTGCATGGTAGAAGGAAAATCGTTAAGAAGGCCAAGGTTCACACTGGACTCTAGTGTCAAAAAAGAAGAAGAAGATAGAAGAAAAATTACTGCCACAGAAAAGATTGAAAGATTATAATAAATATATCGCAAACAAACAATTTGAGTAAAATGACGGCACCTAAACCTTTGAGCCCATTTAAGACCGATGACATATTAGTTAAGTTAAACAATTAAAAAAATATCGATGAATAAACTACAAATAAATACCCTAAATATATTTATAATTTTTTTCGTTTTCCGAATAAAGAAATCAGCTTCAGATATTAAAGCACGCAAATATCTTGTATAGAGTGAAGTTTTCTTCATTAAAACCACCTCAAACATTTAAACCTTTTGAGATAGAGTAAGTGATATTATAAAAATATAAACACTTTTAACTAAAATAATTTATTTTCAAATAATTAATAGAAAGAAAAAATATGTTCACTAATGACACATGACACTATGTGACACTATATATCCATACTTGGGGTAGGTCTACAAAATCTTAAGTCTGTACGATGAACACAGATTGCTAAATTTTTAATCAGACTAAATTTTAAACCTTAATTAACTTTGCTCGAATCATAACATTGTTTTTAATGCAGAGATAAGACCTCAAATAAGGAATAAGGATTTAATCACAATTAATTCTTAAATAAATCTAAGTCCAGAAAGTGAAAATATGAGCGTCAAATACTTTCAATCAAGTTTAAACAAAATAACCGGATTAATAATATCCATATCCATATCAATATCCATCAAGTTCAGTTCACAGGACTCAATTCCTAACACTACTAATCCCTCAATTATATACAGGCAATTAAACCAATAAATGTTTCCAAAGTCTATGTAATAATGAGCTTAAAAATTCTATTATCTACCTATTACTTTATTTTCTATTCGAAATAGATAAGAAATCAAATTTTTTATTAATAGTACTTTAATAGACAAATACTTATATAATTTATTTTTGAGTGGTTAATTAGTTTTAAATGTTAACTTAATAAAGTTTTTTAATTAAATAGAAATGCTTCAAAAGATTTATGAAATTTTTTAGAGATATACAATTATTTAACAATTTAGTCAACATTTAATTTTTGTCCTTATTACTTAGAATCAATTAAATAGAACCACTTTTTACGGAAAATACATAATTTATCTATTATTATATATTAATCATTCAATTCTTAGTATGATATTTAGATAACTTCGCTATACACAAATCGAATCATTTCTGAAGAGTTGCTATATTTCAAATAACAATAGAATTGAAAAATAAAAATAGAAATATAATAAAAAAAGCAATAGAAAAATCAGAATTTCCTACATTAACAAAGCATTTGTTTTTCAATAGAAAAAATTCATGTAGAACATAACTATAACTTGATTCCAGTTAAGTGGATTTCACACTATCAAAAATAGCTATTTTTACGTGATTTTCTGAATTAGACTGAACCGCACAAGCGCTGATAATGTTAAACACTATAGACTTCCGAATTTGGTCATAACTGCAGAAAAAGCTGAAAAATCAATGATATTATATTAGTCGACTCTGAAGTGAAAGTCGACGAGGTAGCTAACAAACACTAAATATTGCTGAGTCTAGTTTAGTACTCAAAATATATATTTTTTGATTGCTATAATTTTGTTTTTCACTAATGTTGCATTGGTTATGTGCTTTATACATTTCTCACAAAATAAAACATCAACAAGTGTTGTTAGTTTGCTGTTAATTTGTTCCGTATAGTGCCTTATTGCAGCATTATTTTAATTTTATTTTATTACACTTTCATACATTCCTAAGTGCTAGTTTCTTTCAAAAAGTTTTCGATCAATTCGATCAATTTCGATCAAGTATAAGTTTTTAGGCAGTAGTTCTAATAATAAATCCTGAGTCGGGTGAGTTAATTGCAACCGGCGAAAACCGTCCATAGTTATCAAAAAAGCAAATATCAAATTGCAAGGTTTTACCTACCATATTTTAAATTTCACACAATTTTTATTTATTTTTTTTGAAGAAAGAAAGTACAATCAGTAATTGTTAAATAGTAATTTTGTATATGAATATAAGTGAATTAGAAAAAAGTGCTGTTTCAATGCAGTTTATCGCAAGCCACAACATGCATTTTGATTTGGTTCCCCAACTATTGCAAGCTCCGAATCAGATTTCCTACGACTAGTGCTTATATGAAAACCTAAAAATAATGAACCAAGTTAAAAAAATTAATACCAATGAAGAAGGGGTTGCCATAATTGAGGCCTACTTTTGAAAAGGATGTCTCAAAATGAATGTTTAACTCGTGAAGTTGAATAAGTGTATTAAATATACTTAAATTTTACCTTAAATTTTTTTTATAAGTTATTTTACAAACTTACTAAATAATGGATTCAACTAAAATAACACCGCAAATATTGTTTAGTATTATTAATCGTTTCATTTGATTAAGTTATTGGATACTAAATTTGTGATAAAATAAAATTTTGATTTTTTTTTTTTTTGGAAAGCATTATATATAAAAATTATTTTAATAATTTTGCTTTCAAAAAAAAATTAATTTAGCTCAATTTATTGTTATTCCGCGCTAATTATTTTCGAAAATAAAATATTTTGATATTACAATTATGATTTGATTAATTTTTAGAAAATTAAAACTAGTTTAATCTCGTATAACTAGCTTTAAATTTACCTTTAATTTTTAATTTATGGGTTTCGCTTAATTCTTTTTAATGATTCTATTAGTAACGCAGAAAATTAATTTAATGTAATTTTGTATTGTCTTAATACTTTAGTAATTAATTTTATTTTTTAACATGTACACTGAGATAAAACACAGAATAACTTATTTTTAATTGCACTATAATTAATAAACATCTAATTTTTAAATATTATTATAAGTGTTACTTATTACTTTATTATTAATCTTTGCACACACAAACACACATAAACATTTAGAGTTAATTGCATTTCAATTTAATTTTGTTTTTAAAATAAATTTGAAAATTTTAATAAAGTTTTATATATCATATATATGAGTGATATAGTTATTTCAATTATATTTTTATTAACTTCCAAATTTTTTTTATTTTTTTATTTTTTTTATTTTATTTTGTAATGAAATTCATCATTAATTAATATTTAATATTTTATTTATTTGAATATGTCAAAAAGTTTTATGCAATTCAGTTTCTTATTGAAATTTGTTAATAAATTAATATCAAAAGCACGGCACAATATTGACATTTCGCATCGTTGACAAGACGCGTACTACTAACTCGTTTTGTTGATCTTTAGACCAAATTTATATGAATCAAAATAGTCTAAACTTTATTCACCACAATCAACCAAACACACAAAACTCAACACAACACAACACAACATAACAATTTTAATGGCTACATTATGGTGTAGCCAACCAACACGGACCGTTTTACTCAATCAACTGTTTTAAAATAACATAAAATTTGCACACGCATCGAGTAAAATTATGCTGCCAACTTAACGAAACGAGAAATAAAGTTACGAGTGCAAATATAACAAACCGAAAAGAGCTAAGGAAACTGAAAACTTCGTTAACTTTTGAACTTCTATTCTCCGGATGATGACACTGTTATTACCATTTTTCGTATATTCGTACATTCTCTTATATTTGTTGTTTTTGTTGGTTTTGCTGTTTTCATTGTTGTTGTTGTTGTTGTTGTGACTGTTATAATTATTGTTGCTATTGCTGGCTGTTAGTGTTGGTACTGTTCGTACTGTTGCTGTTACTGTTATTGCAATGATTCGTCACAGCAGGACGGTCGTTTGGGAATTTTTTTTTTTGTGTTTTTTTTTTTGGAATTTTAATATTTAATATTCACTTTTATATTTATAATAGTTTTATAATTATTTATAGTTTTGTTATAAAATATTTAATAATTTGTAGTTGGATTTGATTTTAAGTAATGGCGGACTGTCGTATATATGTTAGGCATCGTCGTTTTCCAGTCGTGATTTAACAGCTGCTAATAGCCAATCACAGTGCACGCCTGTTACGATCAAATACGAATTTATTAAACTTTTTGCGAAAAGCTTCAGAGCTGATTAATGACTTGATCTCACTTGACAGAAAGTAGAGGGGTTAAGGATTAAGAAAAATTTTATAAAATAAGTAGATATAAAATATTTATTTATTTATATTATTTTTTTTAATATTAATTATGAAACAAACTAACTAATTATTTAATAAAATCAAATTATAATAAATAAATAAATTATATATATATATATTTTATTCTATATATATATAAATTAAAATAATTTGCATAAAACCCACTGTTAAAAAGAAAAACAAAAATTTTTTTTTTTATAATTTATATTTCAGCAAACGTTTTGTTTTTATATTAAAAACTATATATTATGGTTTTTTTATATATTTTTAAACTGGCAATAGGTCTCCACTTGTTAAATAATTTAACATATAATATTTTTCCACTTGAGAGTCATCATCACAAATACGATCTACTATAAGTTAATGTTATTAAAACTACATATATATACGTCATACTCTTTGTTCTATCGTCTTTGTTCTATTAAGTGCAATATAGACGATAGAACAAAGAGAATGACTTATATGTAGTTTCAATAATATTAACTTATAGTAGATCGTAATCCTGACGATGACTCTCAAAGAGAGTCGAATTATAGAGTACAATAAAAAATATTAAACGTTTGAATTATTTGCCAAGAAGGAATCTACAGCTAGTTTAAAAATATATAAAAAAAACTTTTTAACAGGTCGAAAAATAATTTTAAAAAATTTTATAATTATATTTTATTTTTACCAATATTTCAACAATAGTCTATATAGTAAGTACCCTGTAGAAGACTATACACTCTAACTGAAATATTAATAAAAATAATATAAAATATTTAAAAATAATTTGAAGTCATTTATTAATTTAACAATTTACCAACTAGTCCATTGTAAAATAGTGACAAAAATAGTAATAAATAAAAAGTAATAAATAAAAAAAAACAACAATTACTCAACTATTTGATCAATTAACTTATTATATAATTAATATATTATAGTATAAATAATATTTCATATAATATAATAATACATAATTTTCTTTAATATTAAAAATATTCGCTTTATTATGTTAAAATCGTATATACAATATATATATATATATATATATATATATATATATGGGTGTATCTATTGATTTATAATGGATAGCGGTACATTTAAATAAACAATTTTTAACATAATCCATATTTTATAAATTTATAAATAAAATTAAAAACCATTTAATATAGGTAATATACAAGCATTTATAATTTTCTTGATCTATTTTAATATTATTAAGATTGTTTAACTGAATTAAAAATAATAAATCATATAATAATAAAAAACTTCAAAATAAATTCTACTTTAAGAAATCTTGCTCTATGAGAAAAATAAATAAGTGACGTAAATTAAATAAATTATAAAAAATATATTAATATTTAATGGAAGATAATAGTTCACCTTAAAAATTGTGGAATATTGTAATGGAGGAGAAAATTGCTGAAAAAATGATGCTGATTGCAGTGACAGGTCAAGAGATGACATTTCGGCTAACGTCAATAAACGATATTTCGGCATTTTACTACTATATCTCTAGTAACAAACTTTAAGAAATGAAAATACATATTAAATCCATCCCCTCGAACTTAGACAATTCAATAGGAGGCTATTGAAATTTTGGTTTCGCACCTTGTTTTACTTCCAAGTACAAATTTTTTAGATATAAATCAATATTTTTAAAGAGGTTCAAACGAAAGCTTTTAATTTCACTTTAACTATGAAAAATATAGTAAGAAACGAAGTTTTTGATTTACGTACCTATATTAACCTATCACAATTCGCTGTATCTGACTGATATCATCGCTGACTAAGGACACTTAACCAACAGTGTAACATATGCTTCTAATACCCAATTAAGTAACTAAGTTAACAAATATTTCGTTTCAAATTATATAAAAGAAAAAGAAAATAATCATTTCACGTTACTCATTTTATTTTTTTAATTTATTAACAGGAAATAAAAAATATAACACAAATCTGAAAATTATTTGTTCAAAATTGTAACAATGATAAGCTTTCCTTTTAAACTGAGTTATTATTTTTTTTTCTGTTACAAGTGCGAAAAATTCAAATATTTTATTTTAAGATATCCATATACACTTTATTCTCCGATATTCTAAAGAAGGACATGCCTTCCAGTGGTCAAATATTTGTTGGCAATCATCTTTCTACTTAACAGAAGTAGAGAATATTTTAATATGTAATTATAAAAACAATATTCCGAAATTTGACGTATATTAAGTCATTTTAAATATTAAACTTATATTATATTATATTATATGTACACGATTATCCACTTTGAAGATAACCCTTAACACATAAACATAAACGTAAACTAACACTGACTCTGAAATTAAAATTTTTCAGGTCACGAGTTCAATCTTTGGTGCTTCCAGTCTCTAAAAGTTATTTACCAATACTACTGATGATAGATATGATGAGTAATTAAATTAAGTGATAAATAATAACATTTTGTTGTTGTAATTCAAAAAACTTTTTTATTAAAGCAATAGTTTCAATTAAATAACATGGTTTTTTTCGTTATAATTGATTTTTTAAATTAAATTTGAATTAATAATCAATCAAATTTTTATATCAAATTAGTATATTATTGGTACAATAGGACTCTTCTGACCGTAGTACCGGCTGCTGGGCGCTTTCACGTCAAAACTTTAATAATAATAATAAAAATTTTTATATCGGTATGTTCTTTGAATATTGTTAATAGGTATGATATACAACAACACTTAAATGTTCTTCACTGCAAATCTTACAATACCGGACAACTCTAACTTTTTAAGGAATATTAGGTAATAAGAAATAACATTTGAAAACCCTTTCACGACTTTAGTTATGTATTACTAATATATAATTACTGAATATAAATGTAACTTCAAAAATTTCCTGGAATTATCCAAGAGCTATTATAGCAATAGAAACCTTACAACAGTATTAACATTTTTTTTTTTTGTGAAGTAGGTGTACTACAAGTGAACATGGTTATATCTATTATATATACCTTATCTTACATCGGTGGGTTAATCTTCCTTAGATGAAGTAGTTCTACTGTATGCCAACTAACACACAATAGTAGTAACATGTAAAAAACAAGCACTTATTGATAAAATATTGAACTCATTCAATATACCAGAGATAAGAATAGGCTGTGTTCAGCAATAGCAAGTATCTTCATATAGTTAAACATCGCTATCAGTTCAAAAATATGATAGAAGAATCGTATGACATAATTAACCTCAAATTTGCTAGACAAATGATCACTTGACTCTAGCAAGTAAATACTCAATATATAATATACATATAATATATATATAACATATATATAATATATATATAATATATATATAATATATATATATATTTTTCATATTTTTTTGATGTCAGGAGCTAGATAAAGGGCCATATCTCTTTGCAACATACTCTGTCTATACCATGTCAAATTTAAAGCTAAATTAGCCAACTGACCCAAAATTAGTTTTTCATATATTAAAATTTTTTCAATATAGATATTTTCTTAAATGTAGGTTTTTGTCATATTTTCTTGCTAAATGGATGTTAGTATTACCATAAGCTTTAAAAATAATCAGTTTTACTAAAATATTAATATTTGACTTATTAATTACTCTCGAAATGTATGTATGTTGAAGATATCAATTATACTGGATGTTTTATTTCAATATTTTATAACTTAGTCCATGATTTTTTTTTTATCAAGGAACGAACAAAAGCGTTCTGATCCAATTTATATGTACATATATTGACAAAGAAAGTTTGTTAGAGAAAAAAGTCTATACAAATACGAAATTTAATAAATTCGAATCTAATGAATGAGTTAAGTTATCTGAATTTATTTTAAATTTGTAATATAATAATATATATTATAATGATTAAAATTTATATTCAGAGTTATCAAGTTAAGTTAAAAGTTTAGTTTCCCGAATAATAGAATCACCTCCCGAATCATAGAATCACTTCCCGAATCATAGTATCACCACCCAAACCATAGAATTCCATCTCGAACCATAGAATCCCCTCTCGAACCATCGAATCACCACCCGAACCAACGAATCACCTCCCGAACCATACAGAATAGATTATGTATCATATAAAAAATTTGTTTTGTCAAATATTATTGTTTTAAAATATTATTTAACTAAATTTTAAATGTATTATTATAAATGTTAAATATATTTTACAGTAATTTTTGTTGTACATTTCTTACTATATTTTAATAACACTTATATATATATATTCCTAAAATTATATTTTCAACATTTATATATATTCCTAAAATTATATTTATAATGTTTATATATGTTATATATGTTTATTTATGTTTATTATGCGTAATTATATTTAATGTTTTTTATAGAGTAGAGTTTTTTTTTGATTATTTCACTAATATATTAGATATATTATATGAGGTATATTATATTGTTATATTATTTTTTTATTTTAATTATTGATGAATATAAAATTATAGTCAATGAATATAATATACATGTTATACTTGTGAATGAATTTAAAATGAAATAAATTGAATAAATTAAAACTGTAATCTAATTCAGTCTTTTATAAACATATATGCCAAAATATTTTTTTTTTGTTATATTTATTATTAATTTTATTATTTAAATGAATATACAAAAAAATCTGTAACATTATTGGCATTTAATGTAGTAGATTAATTAAAAGAATAGTTACCTAAATCACTTTTTTAAAGGTTTTGTATGTGAAACAAAAATAGTCACTCGTGGATAGACTCAACTTTCTTTGTAGAAAGTAGCACTTGGTAAGAATACTTGCAATTATATATGAATGCCAAAAAATATTATAAAATAGAAGAGATTTTAGAAAAATATTATACAGGTTTTTCTTAATTTCCTAAAAATAAATGAAGCGTGTCTAAAGTAGTCTTCTGCAATAAACTATACATTGGTGAAATCTAGAAACTGAAGTTTTTATCTGAATACAGGATCATTCAAACCTGAATCGACCTGAATAGAATCCTGTATAGATAAAATATGCTTAAACATAGAATTTTTTTAATAAAAAAAAGTATTTCAAAGAGACATAGTTATATACATTATTATAAAAATTAAAATTAATGGTGTGTGTAGTATGTTTGTTGAACCTTTTTTCGGAGTCAGCGCAACTGGGCACTTTTACTCTTTGATAGCTGTAGTTTACTCTTTGATAGTAGTACCCCACTACAGGGTCCCACCCATCTCATTGACTAATTTATGTATTGCCTATAAGCTTTATAATTATTCAGTGATTGATCTAAGATCTGCGTACCTCCCAGTGCGGAGAGTGATTACTCTAAGATTAGATAGTGGTAAGTAGGATAGCCTGTCAGTTTTCGCATATAATTTCAGGGCTCTGTCCCTTATGTATTTTTTGATCGGGTCTATTCTAAGGTTTCTTAGCATGTCGTATGGTTTATCTGCTGGCACCCAATATTTAACATTATTTTTGTCTCGGTACGTGACAGAAATCATCCTTGTTGAACTTCCGTTTCAACTCGAAACGTCTGTGAGATTTATGATTTTTGTGTGTGTGGAATACTTTATATGCTGCACCCGATAAACTCGAAGAGAAAATACATATGTAATGCCGATCTTCATTTTTGAAGACAATAAATAGCTATAATATTCAATCAGTTAAAATATTATTTAAAGCCAAAAATAATTAAAATAGGAAAAATGACATTATTTTCGAATAGAATTTTTGATATATATTATATATAAATGTTAATGTTAATTTAAATAACATTTAATTTTGTATCTCTCTTAAGAATTGCAATAGAGCTCTGATAATACAAAATTTAATAAAAAAAAAATTTTTCAATAATTTTCCAGCAATAAGACTATAGCAAAAAATAGTTAAAATTATATATTATCATGGACGCCCATTGACCAAAACTGAAATCACAGTAGTCTTTTTGGTAATTTTAAAATTATGTTGTGAAAAAATTATTATTTGCAGAATAATTGATCGAAATTGAAAATAACTGAAAAATTAGAGCAAATATGCAACAGAGTATACCATCCTTTGCTTTTGAAAATGTTACTGTAACGCAACATCAAAAAGTATGCGCCAAACAGACACAAACACATTCACACGCACTTTGCGTACATGAAAAAAAATGTTGTGCGACGGAAAATCGTGGAAATGAATTTTCAATTCAAATCAATTCCAAGCCTATATAAAAGCATATACACTGGCACACATACCCATGCACACGCAAACGCACACGCACATGCACACATACACATACACGAATAATGCGTATAACGCACAAAATTAAAATACACAGAATAACATAGGATCCTGGTGAGTAGACAACTGCTAACACGCACACATGTTAACAGTTTTCCATGCTGTTAACTCATTCGGGAAGCTGCTGTTATTGAACAGTATTAACAGGAAGCTGCTATCGTTGCTCAGTTTATGTTGGGAAATACAACTATTCAGCCAAAACTATTAGATTGCGCATCGTTTCAAAACTATTTTGTATATATTAAAATAATATAAAAATTTATAAATAATGCAAAGAATTTATTATTTACCATAAGTTAAATTTATTTCAATTTAATTGCACTATGAACACATCAACTCTTATTTAAAAAAATTTCATTTCATTAGTAAACACTATTTAATATTTCATATTATTATTTAATTATAATATAATTTCTTTTTTAAAATGGAAACAATTAAGCAAAAAATTTTTTAAATATACGTGTATGTTGTATTTTTATATATATATATATAATTAATATTAATTTTTAACGAATTTTAATCCAATTATTTTTGTATATTTCTTATGTTTAATCATTTTTATATATTTAGTTTAATTTTTAAATTCTAACGTTCATACAGTTTCAAGAAACTCATATAAACTATTTCGGTCTTATATTCCGTTTATAAGTACTTTTGTACCATAGTTTAGTTCTCTATGAGCACAAACAAAAAAATACAGTTTTGTTGTTTTTAAAAACGACACGCTTCTTCAGGAGGAAAAGGCAACAACAGCACTACCCGAAACCGGAACACCAACTAAACGTTATCTTCTCTAGTCAGGAACAGTTTGGAGATGTTGGAATTTACCATAACGTGCACTTTGCAAACTCTGGAAATAAAATAACTCAGCGCAGTGGGAAGCTGGAGTAGTAGTATTCCCAGACGCATGTTCTCATAAGAGCATAGGCTAAGCTTTTTAGAGAGAAACTTACGAAAGCTTTTAGTGATGCAAAAACTGTTAACTGACACATTAACTGTTAAAATATTTGAATACTTTAAATATAAAATTGAAACAATTGTTTTAAAAACATAACAGATAAATAAATAAGGACTCTGCTGAATTAATGTTTAACAAAATATTTTTAAAATAATTAATCAAAGAATAATATGTTATTTAACTCTTAACTAATTAATATTTAATAAAATACTTTTAAAATAATTAATTAGTAATATAATATAATTATGTTGTAATTATATTATAATATGTTATTTAACTCTTAACCAATAAACATTTAACAAAATATTTTTAAAATAATTAATTAAAGAATAATATGTTATTTAACTCTTAACCAATTAATATTTAGCAAAATGTTTTTAAAATAATTAATCAAAGAATAATATGTTATTTCACTCTTAATCAATTAATATTTAATAAAGTATTTTTAAAATAATTAATTAAAGAATAATATGTTATTTAACTCTTAACCAATTAATATTTAGCAAAATGTTTTAAAAATAATTAATTAAAGAATAATATGTTATTTCACTCTTAACCAATTAATATTTAGCAAAATGTTTTTAAAATAATTAATCAAAGAATAATATGTTATTTCACTCTTAATCAATTAATATTTAATAAAGTATTTTTAAAATAATTAATTAAAGAATAATATGTTATTTAACTCCTAACCAATTAATATTAAGCAAAATGTTTTAAAAATAATTAATTAAAGAATAATATGTTAACTCTTAACCAATTAATATTTAACAAAATATATTTAAAATAATTGTTCCATCTTTGTTACCACATGTCGACGGTCTTCTCTTGCCATTTGTTGAGTAATGTCACCGGTTGTTTTCCTGTTGTATACTCTTTGGCGCTCCTTGGCTTGAAGATCAATTGAAGTCACACTTGTTATTACAAAAATTGCTTCCTACATATTAAAAGCTACATATGTGAACATACAACATTCACCTAATTATATAGAACCTAAAGTCTGAGTTTTGAATTAATTAAAACTATTGTTGATAATAATCTTTTAATAGCAGTCAAAGAAAATATAACTTTTAACAAAAAGCCTGTAGCCTTTAGAGACTGTTTAATGATTACATATTTACATTATTTAGATTTCTATTAGCTTCCAGAGACGAACAGTGGAACGCATTTCTATAGAAATGTTTGCAAATACTTTGTTCCTTATTTGAGAACTTCTTCAGTGCTATATAATTACATAAATAATTACAGACAATAAACTACAATATATCAATATGCAAAATAATGGCCTCTTTAATTTAATTAACATGAAATTTGGTCTTAATAACACATCACTCTTAAAAACATTTAATGGGTTTAAGCAAAACTTTGGCTAACCTCAACTATAGAAGAATATATTTTTAATATAATAATATATTTAGAATATCCGCTGACAATCCCCCTTGTAAACATACAGCTGACAAGTTATTAAAAAAATTCAGACCATCAATTTTGAACATTGAAATAAAAACAACAACATCGAAACTGGATAGAACAAACAGAGAAGTAATTAAAACTAAATCAGAAGTGAGTCGACACATAGATGTAATAACTTTAAAGAACTTCTATGACAGATTAAAACATAGATATGTTATGATTTCATTTTTGATAAAACAAAGAAACATAACTGTAAGAAGTTCCAAAACCTAACAATAGAACATGATCAACACACCATAATATGTAAAAATATGTTTATCAATATTTATACTAACGTTCAAATACCAATGCAAGTCCAACGTGTAATAGGAATAGGTCCAAAATTTTCCCTTCACATAGAAGCCAAAGATGTCAACATGAGTTCCATTATTGAAAATTTTGAATATGGTGAAAGACAACATCCATAAAATAATAATAAATTAGATCAATTAAGAATGAAAGAGATAAACGTTATTACCAATTTCTACTCTAATGTACAATGTCTTAATAAATCAAATAACATAAGACGAGGTGTGAATTAATGAGCGCAGACAAAGGAAATTCTACAGTGGTTGTATATAAAGATGAATACATTCAAGACATGACCGAAATGTTTAGTAATGCTCATCTATATGAGTTTGTTGACAAAGATCCAACTTTAGTAGTTGAAAGTAAAAGCAATTCAATTGTGGATTTGCTGTTTAAAACAGGAGATATATCGAAAACTGAATTGTATCAATTGAGAAAACATAATAGTGTATGTCCTAAAGCTTATGGTTATAGACCAGTTATAAGTAACATCAACTCTCCAACTTATAACTTATCATCTTGTGTTCACAAAAAAAGAAGTGGAAAGAGTTCGTTTGAAGCAATAGAAATTTAAAAAACAACAAGTATTCCTAAAGGATATATATTAACTTCAATAGACGCAGTCTCTCTTTTTCTAAGTAATCCCAGGAATATTCCCTGGAAATGATTAAAAAACATTGGAATTACTGAAGTTTCTACACTACAATCACGAAAGCTAAAATCATTGAAATTGTAATGTTTATTTTCGACAAAAGGTTTTTCACATTCCATCAAAAAATTATACACCAATTAGATGGAACATCAATGGAAAACCCATCTTCACTATCATTAGCTAATTTCATTATCAGATGTTAAAATTATCATATCAGATGTCTTAGAAAAATTACCATATGAAGTCAAATTATCAATGTATTATGTACAAGGTGAGATGAAAAAACTGCAACCAACTTCAGACTGCTGTCATTTCTAAACCGCTCGTCCCACAGCTGTCAGATTTATTCTAGTGACAGCTCATTATATTGTTTACAAGCGCACAAAAGCATTTTGGTGGGAATTTTTCAAAAAAAAAGTTATTTGTGATGGAATTCAAGCGTGATAGTGTGATTGCTTTGCATTTGGCTGGAAAACCACAAGTGGCTATCGTTAGAGCCCTCCAGCATTTAGAAGTGAATAAATGTTTTGTGTCTCGTACCATCGCTCGTTACCATGATACTGGTAGCGTAGCCCGACGTCAAGGAAGTGGACGAAAAAAAACAGCAACATCGGCAGAAATGGTTCGAAAAGTGAAAAAGCGAATTGAACGAAATCCGCGTCGCAGTGGACGAAAAATGGCTCGTGAGCTGAACATATCGCAATATGCCATTCGGCAAATATTGAAAAATGAGCTTGGACTAAAGCCATTCAAGTTCCAAAAAGTGCAAGATCTTACTGATGCGCAAAAAAAAGTTAGACTCGAAAAAGCTAAAGAGTTGTTTCGCTTGGCCGAAAGTGGTGAACTGCCGAATTTGGTTTTCTCCGATGAGAAACCATTCGTTATCCAGCAGTTTGTAAACAAACAAAATGATCGTGTTTACTTGCCAGAGAGGTCAGCTGAAAATTTGCAACTTCGGTTGGCCATCACAACTCAAAAGCCGGCCATGGTGATGGTGTGGGCCGCCATAACAGCCGATGGTCGCTCGCCGCTCGTATTCATCGACCGTGGTGTCAAATTAAATGCGCAAATCTATCGCGAAAATATTTTGGAGGGAGTTCTGAAGCCCTGGGCACGCAAACATTTCGGCCGCAGACCTTGGACATTCCAACAGGACTCAGCACCATCGCACTCAGCACGCGCCATCCAAGAATGGTTAAGAAATGAGGTTCCTCGCTTCATTTCCACCGCACAATGGCCACCAAAATCTCCGGATGCCAATCCGTTGGACTATTGTGCCTGGGGTATTTTGGAAAGCAAGGTTGGAACTAAAAAATACCAAAGTGTCGATCATCTCAAGCAAGCGCTTCGCCGAGAATGGGACAAAATACCGCAGAGCCACTTTGGCAGCGGCCAAAGGTGGCCAATTCGAACAAATCTAAACCGATTCTCAAATTTGATGTTATTTCCGACATTTTTTGCTTTCATTCAATAAAATTTAAAAAAAATGAAAAAATTATGGCGTTTTACTTTGTTGCAGTTTTTTCATCTCACCTTGTATATTATACTCTTTTTGCAATACCAAAAGAAGAGGTAGAGAATACAGTAACGATTTTTAATAATATACATCCTAGTATTCAATTCACATATGAGATTGAATGTCATGGAAAAATCCCATTTTTAGATATAATGGTGATAAGATCGAACAACAATAAAGTTATCACAAACTGGAAAAGTCATCGGAAAGGTTACTCATTTTTTATCACACTACCCAATTCACCAAAAAATTAATAGGTTAGAAACCTCAATAGCAGAGTTGGAAGTATCAGTGATGACAGGTTTATGGAAGGGAGCAGGCAACAAATTAAGAAGAT
Source organism: Teleopsis dalmanni (assembly GCF_002237135.1). NCBI lineage: Eukaryota > Metazoa > Arthropoda > Insecta > Diptera > Diopsidae > Teleopsis > Teleopsis dalmanni. The sequence continues at coordinate 55,607,093 of NC_051848.1, forward strand.
ATTTATGAATAATAATTACTCTAAGTATTCTATAAATAAGATCTTCAAATCATACAAATAGATGTAAGTTCCCCAACATACCTGGACTGTTTCAAAAAATTTCAAAACTTTTCAAACAAGAGGAAATAATTAATATTGTACTTTACAACTTGAGAACAACAAATAATTTATTCTCGAAGATTAAGGACAAAGAAAAAAAAGAAAATTTATCAAATCTTATACATAAGATCAATTGTAATAATTTTAATAGAGCCTATATAGGAACAACTAAACAAGGATTGGCAACGTAAAGATTATTGGAAAAAACAGCTCTTTCTGAACATTCTCATTCTAATGGACATAGTTTCCATTTTGATGAAGTATTAATTCTTGAAATCGAAAATAATTATCAAAAAAGATTAATGAGTGAAGTTATTCACATAATATTAAATAATGAACAGATGGTGAACTACAAGAGAGACACGGATACTTTTAGTAAACTTTACTCTAATTTACTGGATAAATATCAGTTCATCAAAAATAAGAGATAAAAGCAAATTAAGGTTAGCTGTGTGGTTTTAATTTGTGAATTTTAATTTTCTATTTCTAATTTTCTAATTTAATTAATATTATTAATGCCTATGGTTGAACAACAAATGAATGCATTTTAAAGAAGAAGGTATTTATATTTCGATGTGTTATTTTGTATTTAAATTATTTTATGTAATTATATAGCACTGTTTATACATGATGCGATGCATTCGTTCTCACTTTCTATTTCCTATCATATCTCCTTCATGACTCAATACCATTACACACCGATCAACTGATTCAGCCATTAATGCACACTCTCTTATTCACTACGATAGCGCCACCTACCCGTGATTAACGACCGCATTCAAACATACGTGTTTCACATCACTACCTACATACATACATACATTTCCCTATGATGTTTCTTATATATATGTGCCTAAACTAACAATTCTCATTTACTTTAAATCGGAAATATTTTACATTAGCTGGTAATGTTCCTTGAAATCGAATATGATGTTAATATAAATTTTAAATTAATGATATGGAATTGTTATTAAAGTAGTTTATTATATTTTGGAATATCTCTGGTAGGAAGTTGATGTGCCCTGTATATTTGATGGGCCATATAGTATATTTAATGTTCCTTGGTAATGTTCCTTGAAATCGAATATGATGTTAATATGAATTTTAAATTAATGATATGGAATTGTTATTAAAGTAGTTTATTATATTTTGGAATATCTCTGGTAGGAAGTTGATGTGCCCTGTATATTTGATGGGCCATATAGTATATTTAGTTAACATAAATTTGAGTATAGTGAGGTGTGCTAAAATCAAATGTGATGTTAATATGACTATTGAAATTAAAATTTGAAATAGTCTTAGACCACTTTCTTATATTACATTTGAAAGGGAGTTAGTTTGAAATATCTGTATTTAAAAGGCGTATTACGTGTAACAAAAATGGAGTTAATCGATTCAGACATTTGAATTTCTCAAAGTGTTACTTTCTAATTTACAATATGGATATCTGCCACAAAAGAGAATATTCGTAGTAAAAATGATAATCGATTCAGTTTTATATATAGTTTTATAAAGTGACATTATGCGTATTTCCATTCGCAACTTCAATAGTTCTAATTGGTTTTATAATATGTTGTAGTATATATATATGTTATTATATACTATATTATATATAGGATTATATGCAATTAGTTGGTTTTTAATTAGTTGTCTATGTTCCTTAAATCGTTTTAGTTTAGAAATCTCTATTTGTGATTTCGATTGCAATAGCTATCAGAGTAGTTTTATTTTATGCTCCTCTTCTGATCAAATGTGTGTGAAAAAATTACGTGCTCTCTACCTACAGAAAAATTTCGATATAAGGTGTTACTTTCCGATTACTGAATCGAAATACTTTAGTATATTTGTCGGATTTTTTTTTAACTCATAGGATTCTCCAAACTTATGGGTTTCATATATGATTATTTTCGAATGCTATGATTTATATGGATTTGAAAGATTCTACAATCATTCAGTTTTGGATCCTAAGGATTCTGGGTTACTTGAAAGTTACCAAGAGGGAACAGTATAATTGTTTATAGACCCGAAGTCTTTTGTTGCTAAAGTGAAGGTCATTTCTCCTCAGTTATTTGACAAAAAGAAGAAGTCGCTTATAACGACTTTAAACTTAAAACAATTTAAGAATTGAACTCAACCAAATAGAAATAACTTAGGAATTATTACAACAATTCTAATAGCGTATAGTAAATTGAATTATCGTCTCACAGAACTGGTAACTTAGTTTAATCACAGACAAATAATACACATATTGCGAATGCAAAAAAAAATAAATGACTCCCTCTGATTTCATAGTACCCGGCTCGAGTAGTCAGCTAAAAGCACAATGAGCTTTGGATTGTAGAACAATTAAGGGATTTAAGATAATTAATCTGTGGTTTAATTTAATTTGTAGGTTATAGAACTATACCTTAAAATATATGTTACTAGTTTGTCCGCCACTGTTGTATATGAGATAGAAGTATTTAAGCGGGTACCTTATATCGGAGGAAGAAAGTTGATCTTGGGGGATGAAAATAGTCTGAATTTATGAAAGCGGTTTAATAGATCTCTAAGTCGCAGTATAAAAGCTACAAGCTTGTGCACTTGCATAGCAGCTCTGTCTATGTTATTGTATTGTATTAAATTAAATATATGTTCTTATATAATATATATTATATTATATATATATTATTGCATATTATATAAAACATATGTTCTTTAATATAATTATGCAATATTATATATAATGTAATTAAATAATTTAATATTCAATATGTAATATATTATATGTATTGTCATATAAATGAAACTCTCAATCTGAAGGGATTAGGAAATCAAAATAAATATAATCTTCGATAAAGGCAAAGCTTTTTTGTTTTAGATTTTTTTCTTTTTTTTGTTGGATATCTGGATATCAAAATTTAATAAAGTTTTAATGTCTTTAAATACTGTAGATATCATTTATATACTCAGATTTTTTCGAGGAATTTATTAAGGCTCTTCTATTGTCTTCAATAATTTGTTTTGTCAGTCTTCCTCTTCTAATATTGAAGTTCCTAACGTTTCGAGTTGACAGTCTTGATTGATAAAGTGTACGACAAAAGCACATTTGTTGATTGAAGATTATTGTTTCCGTTCTCCTTACAATGTTTATTTAATTCAAGTAATCAAAATTTATTTCATAATTAATATTTTTTGTTACTTATCTCGCTCCTTACTCGTTACTGAATCGCGCTCCAGTAACGATTTCTTTCGATTCTAAATAATACTTTAACTAAACTAGTTCTTAAAATTTTTGTTAATCTCAAATTTTTTGATTATAAAAATCGAGATTTTGATACAATTTACACTCAAACTACCACTTGAGGTGACCAATTATTTTGTATGAGTTGAAATCGAGACATTAAATGGTTCATTTGCAATACTTTCACAATACTTTCAGAATACTTTCACTAGCAATAACAATGTTATCATTTGAACATTCTTACTCTCCCTCATTTTATGTGGTCATGCACATAACCAGTTGCTTTTAATCTTCACTGAACTATAAATTGTTCGCTGTGTTACTAGAGAATGTGTATCGAAGTCAATACGAAACCAACAGAATGTGATTTTAATGAAGCATAAATATTAATAATATTAACACATTTCTATGGCCTTATCGTATATATGTCTGCAATTACATGTCATCTCATTTAATGCTTCTTAAATACTGGATTAACATCAATAGTCGAATGGTTCAATCAAAATAATGAAAAGATTTTATATGAAAATTTTCAATTGTTTTTCTTATATTACATATACTTATAAAATGGTTCTAATAGCAACGAAGTGGCAGACGAATTTGTCAAGGAAGCAACGAATCCAAGTTTTGGAGCCAGCAAAAATCTCTTTCGTATACTAATCAAATCAGACTCCGCTAATACAGCTAAACGGACTGTGGGACCCCTTCAACTTCGAAAGAACCAGTCAAAACAACTGCTGACATGACGAAACAGACAAAGATACCGAAGAAGATAGAAGCAGAAGCAAAGAGGCCCAGACCAAACAAGAACAGGGGACCCAAGACGGAAGCAGTCCTCATAAAACCAACGGGAAGTCAAACTTACACGGACATTTCTCGAACGCCAAGCCGGACGACTCGAAAGTCAAAATTCGTGCAGTTTGAAAAGTTTTTTCCTATAACGCATTTTTTAAAATAAAAATAAAATAAAAGCTAGGTATATAATCCACCAAAAATTTTAAAATAAAATTTCTTTATTATAATTCATTATTAAATACAACATACAACATACAACTGAGTCTTAACTTGCACGGTCGTACAAAGAAAGACTTTCTTTCTAGACTGTGTGATTCATGTATTTTGATTTATTAATTCTATGTATGTAGAAACTATTCTAGTCGACTATACTAATCCTTGCCACAACGATGATGAGGCCGAAACATTTTTGTGGTCTAGAACAGAGTACACTCCTTTCTCTCATACAAATAAAAGAGAACCAGAATAAAATGGATTACTAAAATAATACACCAGGATTAAAACAATCCAAATCACTTATTGGTACCTATAACAATAAGAGATTCCAGGATTGTATGAACCTATCAAAAGAAACATACAATTATCACAGGAGTCCCTAACAGGCACTGCAAAATAAAATATCACCTTACAAGACTGGGTATACTTACGGATGCATACTGTAGATTCTGCAGAATGCCCTGCGCTACGAAATAGGCTCCTGAGTATGTATATTCTCACGTAAGAGGCAATAAAACTCTATAAAGTAGGTTCTATACTACTTTTTATTGACACAACAGAGGTTAGAGACCTACTCTAAGCCCAGAAGGGGGCACAATAGAACCGACGGTCTAATAATACTAGTACTTGCCGTTAGTTCTTAGATTATAATAAACATAAAAAAATGCGGTATGAATGAACATAACTTTTAATTAATGAAATTATGAAATTTCTGCAAATGGTAAGTATTTATTCATGCTTAATTAATTAATTAAGAATACATAAGATTTCAATAAATTATTGTATAAATTCTAGAAATTATTATTAAATTATTTTTATTAAATTTATATAGTAAAAAAAATGTCATATTAATGAATATAACTTTTAATTGATGAAATTATAAAATTTCTGCTCATGTTAAGTATTTAATCATGGTTAATTAATTAATTAAGAATACATAAGATTTCAATAAATTATTGTATAAATTCTAGAAATTATTATTAAATTATTTTTATTAAATTTATATAGTAAAAAAAATGTCATATTAATGAATATAACTTTTAATTAATAAAGTTATGAAATTTCTGCACATATTAAGTAATTATTCATGGTTAATTAATTAATTAAGAATACATAAGATTTCAATAAATTATTGTATAAATTCTAGAAATTATTATTAAATTATTTTTATTAAATTTATATAGTAAAAAAAATGTCATATTAATGAATAAAACTTTTAATTAATGAAATTATGAAATTTCTGCACATGTTAAGTATTTATTCATGGTTAATTAATTAATTAAGAATACATAAGATTTCAATAAATTATTGTATAAATTCTGGAAATTATTATTATATTTTAAAAGAAAAATTAATAAAATTCTCTTAAACGATTTTATATTCAATTTTGTTTGCATTATCTATTGAACTATTGCGGTATATTAAATTATTTACTTAATAATTAATTAATTTATTAATTGAAATTAAGGTATATGAAAAATATGGATAGCGAAAATACGATAAGGACAATTTTAGAACTGACGAGGAGATAATATATTTAAACGTTAACCACACGAACGCTCGTGCGAGTATGAAAACAACGCCGAAATAATTCGCTCACTTTACGCGCCCTTTTGCGATGCTTCACTTTGAGGGGAGAAAAGGGTGGAAAAATGATTTTGTGCCCCAAAGAAAATAAAAAAAATTAATTTAAAAAATTCGCATGAATGAAAAATGACTTCTTCTTAAAAACATAGTAGAAATGACTGTGCCACTGTGTTGGCTAGTACACACACACACACAGACACACACACACACATTCATAACAAATAAAACTGTAAGTACTACACAAAGGCAAGCTGTGAGCAAAATGTGGACTGCCTTATATATGTGTGAGGAGCGAGCAATGCGTCCGCATGTGCACAGAATAGCACACAGACCTACATTTGCATACGAACTCGTCGCAAAATGTTTCGTACGAACGATGGCTTGTGTGTGTCTCTGGTGTGTCCTGTGTCCTGTGTGCCGTGTCCTGTGTGTCGTGTCCTGTGTGGTGTGTGCCGTGTGCTGTGCATATTCATCTCCCGACAGAACTAGTAGTAACACTCGCAAGTTGCCAACATCAACTAAAACATATTCACCGAATGTTAAAGAAGTGCACAACACATTATGCTGTGTTTATTCGTTCAGAGAGTAACAGAGTAGGGGAAGTTCTTGCATAAACGCTTTCACTCAATAGTTATGCTCATATTATGTTGAGCTTTTACTCAAATATTCCAAATGAAGAGTCCCAGTTTTTCCATAAAATTGCACGAAACTCAACGAATCCTAAAAGTTGTACTGGTTTGGTCTGGTTAATTCCGACCAAAAGCCCGCAGCACCAATTAATGTGTTATCCTTGCGCAAGGATAACACGACACAGTTTAAGGAATATTTTTTTATTATTATTAGGTGTGTTGTATATATGCGTATATGTGTGCGACAACGTGCTTATATACATAAATACATATTGCATTTTTAAAATAACAGGTACTTCTCCAGTTCATGAAGTTTATGCGAAGCATATTCAGCACAAAAGCTATTAAGCTGTTAACATAAAAAAATTACTTTAACTGATTGAAAGGAAATACTAGTCATATATAGAAATTTTGAAATTTTTGCCTTTAAAATAATAAAATACATTAATTATTCTTAGAATGTCCTTTTAGAATGTCCTACTTTTGTACAACATAGGAGAAGACTATATGTAAAATATATAGAAACATGCTAACATATCCATGCCTTAAACTTTGTAAAACATAGAAGAAGGATTGTCCGCAAACAATGGATTTGCAGATCAGAATAGTCCAACAACGAATTGGAAGATATTAAGACTATTTTAGATAAAGTCGAAATAAAAAAAAAACTTTCGGATTTTATAGATATAGTAGAAGACAATAGAATATCATTAGATGCAGTAACACAAACAGCTAATGTTTAAGCCCATCAAATATTAATAAACTACTTTATTAGAAAATAGCTTCTCTAGAAGCGTTGAAACTTTGCAACCTGGTACTTAAGGATTTGAAATCAGCAAAATTAAAATCATTAAAACTTTGTAACCTGATACTCGCACATTTGATCATTTTGCCTTTAAAATAATAAAATACATTAATTATTTTTAATAATAATTTGTTTTTTAACAAGCTAATTGGTCAATAGTTATAATAATAAATTTTTTAAAAAAGTATTTTTTTTTAAAGATTTTATTTTAACCATTACTTCGACTATAATGTATAGACATCATCAAGGTACGAAATAATATAAATACGGTGTAACAATATTTTAACATTGAAACATGAATAACACACAATAGTTAAACAATACTATGACAATAAATATAAAACAATAAATTATTAACTATTTTTAAAATGTTTGTCATAAATAAATTAGTCATAAATAAATTACTAATTATTTTTAAAATGTTAGTCATAAACAAATTAGTCATAAATAACTAATTAATTTATTTTTTAAATGTTACTCATAAATTAAGTCAAGTACGGCTTTGAGTCACTTGACTCTGAACACTGACTCTGAACTTCAAATTTGGCAGGGCACGAGTTTAATCCCTGGTACTTACATTTTCAAAAAAATTATTTACGAATAATTTAGTACAAGAATTATTTCCAAGACCACTTATGATAGGTATTTGGCAATACTCGCAACAGCTGTACGGTCAACCAAAAGTTATTTAAGTAATTAAAATAATATAAAATGAATTTTTGTTGTTGTAATTAAGTTGAGTTTTTATGGCAATCGATCAAGTTGGCGAAGTCACTTTCACCCTAGAGCTCAATTGTGATACTAATATTTAGTATGAGTCCTTAATTACTTGGCAATTGTAGAACTATTTGAAAACAAGAAAAAATTCTTAATCTTAGATTTCTGAAAACGGAATAAGGCAGTTAAAAGGGTCGTTAAGTCGGAAACCATTCCAAAGCCCTATAAAATGAACACTATGTTAAAGTAGCTGGCGGGGTATGAGTAAAGTAACTTGTTACTAATATTATCATTTGAAAATTCTAAAAAATTAATAGCACGTTTTTACTCATAGCGCTAGACAGTGCACGTATGAAATAGAATATGAGTAAAGTATCATATTAATCATGGAACTACCTCGAAACCCTAATAAATGGTTAGATATATTTAACCTTAAAGCTTTGAAAAGTAAACGGTAGTGAGGTTATTAAAAGGATATGAAACATCAAAAAGTAAGTCACATGTTCTTACTCGTAACAAGTAAATGAGTAGCTGGAGGAGGGGTATAGATGTAGTAGCTCCATAACTATTGAACCATTTTAAATCCCAAAAAAATGAGTAATATGTTCTTAATTTAGAAAATGCTAGAAAATGAATGAGTAAGGTAACTAGCATGATATGGGTGAGGTAGTTAGTTAATTTCGGAACTATATCAAAACTTTAAAATATGAGCAATATATTCCTAAACATACCGTTAAAAAGTGTACGAATGAGGTGACTAAAGTAGTAAGTGTTTTACGAGCTGATAGATACTACGAGGATCACTATTTATATTTTGAGTTTTGGCAACACTGATTGTTGTCAGATGTTATCTGACAATTGACTATTCGAACATTCAAAAAATCGAATTGATGGGTCGTTTGGCGTGCAGTCATCCACCTGAGTTGGCACCCAATGACTTCTTCTTGTTCCCGGACGTCACTCGTAAATTGCGTGGACAACATTTGGAAGATTTTTGTTGGCGAAAAAACCTGTTATTGCATTTAAAAACCGTTTTTGCATGTTTTGGAGGTGTCTGAAGAAGATTGGAAAAACGGCTTTGACAAATGGTTAGAACGTATGTAAGAGTGTGTTAATCATAAAGGGGAATGCTTCGAGAAACAATAAAGCAACTTTCAATGACAAATTAATATTTTTTCATTATTAGGCTCAAAATATAAATAGTGGCTCTCGTAGCAGGGGTTGAACTCGTATCCTGCCAAATTTGAAGCTGCCCTACTTGACTTGTATGTTCGAACTTTTTTCAGGAGTTTTGTTAATTTGCTGTGACAGTTCATTAACAAATTCATTTGTTGTGTTGTAGTAGAACGAATAGTGTTAATATAGTTCTTGATTACACAAATGGAGTATCTTCTTTTTTTGGTTAATTACGTTAAGAGTCCGTTCATACTGGGTGCTTTTAACATATACTTGTAGAAAGTGACGTAAGGGTATCTTATATTGCAGCTTTTGACTTTATATGGGTTCTTATCAGATTGGTCACGCTGCAAGGTCTAAGCAAATAACAGCGTTCAGATCATTCAAAGTACATGTACGATTTAGAACAAAAAAAAAATTTTTTCAAAATTTCGTAAATCAAATTAACAGATCAAAAGAGGTGATATTTCTAACGCCCACATGAGACCCCTTTTTGGGTACGTTTTTTTACATCAAAAAGTTTCTATACTAAATTCGGAAAAAGTTATTTCAGTGTATATAACTATATATATATATATATATAAATAACTAAACAAATTATAATAGAAGATCGAAATACCTCGCATCATTCACTCACTAATTAATTTTGTTTAATTAATTAAAATCTTTTCTTTATTTGAAATTTTGTATTAAATTCTAAAATAATAAGTAATATATGTATATAAAAAATAAAAGGAATAAAGCAATAATGGAACTTCACATTACAAGGCCCAGGTTCATGGGCAACAATACGCATTCGATGCAATCAGCTTTTAATTCCATTATGCCTTGAGTTTGCAGCTTTAACCAGTTGCGTTTCTTAGATCCGCGGTATCGTAAAGCATATAGCATGGAAATTTCATTATTATTCTCTTACAGACTGCCGTAATACACAACACTGATTGAATTATGCGATTAACGCATTTTGTTCAGGGGTACTTCGATGGTTTTTCTTTCATGCATTAATTGATTGGATCATTAGCATCATCAATATGCATAGAAGTCTATTGTTTGTTCCTGAATTTTACATTCTGTTATTAGAATGGATGTAAGTTTATTAGTTGCGCCGTTATAAATTTCTTCAACTGAAGTACGCAAATATTTTTTTAATTGACGTTTAAAATCACAGTTTTGCTTCTACATGAATATCTATTTACTTACCAAAGGCTATTCGACATACTGGGCTATTCCAGATCTTATCACTTCTATAACATCTTTTGTTTTGTTTGTGAATAGTGTTGATACTGGCCGGCAACTGCTTAGTTATCCTTAAGACTGTGCTTTCCTTGATTCAGCGCCTCCTTCTCCACTTGCTTTTCTATCTCTTTAATAATATTGCGGAGTTTAACCTTTCTATTCCATTTTGTATAATCTTCTATATATCTTCTTTTTTTGTGCTATATTTTATAATGGCTGGCTTAGTGTAGTCTTCTTTAAGGTTGTATTGTTTAATTGATGGACTCTGCGTTAGAAACACCTTTAAAAACATTGTCAAATTATTCTTAAAGTTTTATACTGATGTTTTTCACTAATCTTTCGATACTACTTCCAATGACTTTATACGATTATTAACTTCCATTGCCGAATACAAAATGTTTATACAGGGATTCCTATCTACACTCTCCATCATTCATAGCGATTTCGTACGGTTATATACACATTTATTTAAGCAGAGCTTTCATCACGTTACATAGTTTTTCGTCTGCCACTTCATAAGCTGTATTCTCTTTCTCTCCGGCTTTTCTGATAACTCGGTTTTGCTACGTTGATTTCTGTTTAATCTAATAGTCTATTCACACAGCACAAACTTATCATAACTTTTATTTTAATTTTCCCCGTTAAGTTCACATCGCTATGGCTTCAATATGAAATGCAAAACTCTGACGATTAAAGTGTTATTTAAAAGTTTTATAAATATTTAATAACTCTTTTTAACTAAAGCAAAATAAAATTAAATATTACTGCAGTTTAATTTACGAATATTAACAGAAAGTAGTAAAAAAAATAGTAGTAAAAGCAGCAAAAAAGTAATAAAAAATGGGTAAGAAAAATAAAATTAATTTTTATGCTTAGTTTTTTGGTAAATTTTTGAAGAAAATATTTATTAATTGTTGCGCTTACTTTGAGCTTCAAATTTGGCAGGACACGAGTTCGATTCCTGGTACTTGCAGTCTCAAAAAACTTATTAACGAATAAATACATACAAGAATTATTTTCAAGTCCAACATACATAGTCTACCCAGAATATATAGCTTACCGAGAGTTCATAAAGAGAACACATTACTTAGCCCTATTTGCTCTTACATCAATTCACCTTCATATAAATTGCGTCAATATAAAAAAAAAACTCGAACTTCAATGTAAAAGCCGCATAAGTAGTAAAAAATAAATTAAATAACTCCTACATATATGACGATAATTTGATATTACTAATATTCTAGTCTATCTGTTGACCTGGCACTAAAAATTTTAGAAAAAAAATGGTATTAAGTTAAATACCACACGACAAAAAACAGGGATTAAAAAGTCTCTGTTTTTTGATGTTCCAAACTTTCGCCTAAAGGATAATAATTACTTCATATTTCAAGATAAGATGTACCCAGAACGAAAAGGAATGCCCAGTTTCACATGTTATTGTAGACGTCATTATGGAAGAACTGTTGAAGAAGAGTCTAGAAAAAATTGTTTTTAAACCCAAAATCCAAACTAAATACGTATATGATCTGTTTGGTATAGTAAAAAGAAATAAATACTAATTAATTTTCATAAAGATTTTAAATGTACGATGGAAGAGAAACAAATCATAACCTCTTTAGCTTGATATAAAATTGTTAAGACATAAAAGTCACAATTTATGCTGTCAAATGGTGTCAAAAGCCAACCGCATCAGAAGGAATCATCAAGTTTAATTCAAATCATCCGTAAATGGCCCAATGTTCCCCTGGGAACGCAATGAAATGAAGTAGAAGATATAATGTAGTACATTATACAGCTAAAAATATGATAAAAAGAGCACTTGGAGAAATCAGAAGTCAACTACAAAGACTCATGGTGGAGAGGTATCCACCATACCTCTTCATCATGAGAAATATTTTAGTATAATGTAGCTTCGTTTTCTGATGATGACTTAAGACTAAAGTCGAGATATCGATGAAATAAAAATTATAATGGGTTATTTTTCTCTTAATTAAATTTTTACCAAAAAAAAAAAACATTGACCAATCATCATGTGAAAATATTGCTTACTTACTTACTTCCTTATTGAAAATGCATAATATATATATTTATATACGATGTCGAGACCGTTGGCTAGGGAAGCGATAAAAGTACTTAGCTATACGTTGATCACCCTAAGCTGGCTGATTTTGTTGATTACGGGACATGGAAAATTCAAATATCACCTCAAAAAGAGTTATCATTTGCAGACTATGCCTAGAAAAACAGCAGACAGCAGTGCATATATTGTGTCAATTTACAGCACTGGCAAGAAGAAGAATGATTGTCTTGGGACACCATTAGAATTGTGATGACTTGGCAGGCAGTCTCAAGCCAAATGAGCTAATTGCAGTTAGGTTCGGAAGACGCGTGCTGACCGTTGTCAGCACTTCCACTCGGAGACATATATTGCTCATTGTGATGCCCTCAAAAATTTTGCCCGGAAATCATCAATATACTCGTAATAGAAAGTTTTAAAGCTACAGATCTATTGTCGGTACTTCAAATGTTATAAATGCTAGTGTGCTACACCAACTTATATCTAATTAAATACATTCTTATTAAGTTATTGAGGGAATAAGTCATTTGCCACCGTACCGAGAAATCGGAAAAAAGGTGTCGAGCATAACGAAATATTTACGGTTTATAAGCTTACTATATGAAACTAGTTTGCACTTTCCATATACAAAAATGTTTTAATTGACAAAGACAAAGAAAGACAAGCACTATGAGTCGCGCTGTATGGGTGTTAAAGCGGGTATTTTCCCGATAATAAATTATTGTACCAAAATTTCGTTTTTCGTGAAGATGATTTAAAGTATTAAAGAAAACTTTAAACTACAATCTTTTAACATACACAATATAGTCATAAGCACATAAAGTTCTGTTTACTATGAAGGAAATTTAAAACAGAATTATTCTGCAACAAAGTAACCTTATCCAAGAAATAAATTTTTAAAAACAGAAAATTTCAAATTTATTTCTTACAAAAATTTATTTCTGATAACTAATACACAAATTTTCTTTCTATTTCTTCAATTTTAAGTTTTTTGGCTCTTTTTTCAAAATTTCAGTATAAACTTAATTTTATTGTAGAACAAAATTTTTAAATAGGCAATAATGAGTACCGAACAAACAGTGTCTAAAAAGTACAACCACAATCTACCTTATCGCAAAGGTAGGCCTAAATGTTTTTCAATTAAATAAACATTCTAAAATATTATTCATTTTATTCATAGTAAATCAATACCCGGAGAGTGCACATCTTGTCTCCCAACGTCAGAGAACAACAGAACAACAGGGTGAGTTTTTATACTACTTAAATATAGTACAGGAACTAACTTAGATCTTCTAGACATACCAACTCAACTGACAAGACACATAAAATGTTCTGAATACGTTAGTCACGTAAACAGTGATAGATGTTCTGAAATGGAGCAGAGTATTGGAAACACTATTATTTCACCTTCAATCACTTGCATTAAAAGAGGAAGAGTGAAAGAACTTCTGGAAAAATTTGAAAAAGCCAATTCACAAGAGTCAACAATAAATATTAGGCCCAATGCACAAGTCAGTGTTCATAGTAAATCAATACCCGGAGAGTGCACATCTTGTCTCCCAACATCAGAGAACAACAGAACAACAGGGTGAGTTTTTATACTACTTAAATATAGTACAGGAACTAACTTAGATCTTCTAGACACACCAACTCAACTGACAAAGCACATAAAAAGTTCTGAGTATATTAGTCAAGTTAACAGTGATAGGTGTTCTGAAATGAAGCAGAGTAATGGAAACACTACTATTTCACCTTCAATCACTTGCATTAAAAGAGGAAGAGTGAAAGAACTTCTGGAAAAATTTGAAAAAGCCAATTCACAAGAGTCAACAATAAATATTAGGCCCAATGCACAAGTCAGTGTTCAAGAGTCTACAATAAATGCTGACAAATGAAACCTAAAATATCATGGCAGTTCAAAAGAGGACATAATGCCATGCATGGGTTGCAACAAGGAATTCAACAACCCGAACGCTTTCAACAGTGAGCAGTGTATAGTTAATTCAGAAACTGGGTCTAATTGTGACAGTTATTCGGATTCGAATCTCATCACCAGGGAACAATTATTAGCTTTGACTGAAGAAAAGAAAAGAGAAATAAACAGTTTCAAAAAGAGATGCTAGAGTTGGTGCTAGTGTTGTTACTTTGGATTTAAATACTGTTGTACCATTTGAATTGCTTAAAATTTGTTCTAAAATTAAAGAAAATAAACTTGATTGGAAGGCTGATGTCTACTAATAGTTTTCTATCTTTACTATAGATCTCAACCCTATTGGCATAATAATTAATATTAAGCAAAGTAACCTAAATTATATGACACCAAATTTTTAATGCAATAATTTATTATGCATAATGCTAGTACTATTCTAATATATTCAATATATTTTCATTTTAATTCGAATTTTATTTTGATTTTCAATAAATCTAAAAAGAGAAACACACAGGCTATAGACAAATCGAGCAAACGAAACATAAAATACACAGAAACTTCTTCCGGTTTCTATCAAATGATTAAAAACTCGAAAATTTTCATTCTAACGTATTTTGATCAGAATAATGTATTTGTAATTAATTAATCTTTAATTACTACACTAACATAAATAAGCATAATGGATAAGATGCATGGATCAGATTTCCAAAACAGATCCAACTGATCCAACTGAAGAATCTTCTTGTATTAGAAATCGTACTTCTACATTGCTGATACTCTTCTTATGTACCAATTTGTCATCCAATTAATATCTTTAATTTCTATAACTAATATGTTTTATTTTTACATTTAAAATAATTACGATCGTATATATGGTATGTAGCACTCAAACACACAACTGCATCATCCGTTATTGGATTACTATAAATCTACTTGTTAACCTGTTAAAGGTGCTTTGCAATGTTCACAAAGGTCTGGTTCTCAATTACAATCCAAAGGCGTAAAATTAATCTAACAAATACATATGTACATGTAGTAAATATTTCATCTGATAACAATTGTAAGAATATTTTTTTATATATGAGTCAAAATACTTTTAGAGAGCAAATTGCATACAATTCTGCTTCCAAAACTCGAACTTCTATAACTCGAATTTCTCTATAACTCGAACAAAAACTTTGTTTCGTGTCGATAGAAATATGGGAAAGTGCATTCTATAAATCGAATTTTTGTTTTAAGTATAAATGCATTTTGCTGTTAGGGGAAGTCCCTTTTTCCAAACCAAATGTTTCAATTTTTTTCTTTCTTATGTTGCTTCTTTGTGCAAATGTCAGTAGCTGGGAGCGTAATTTAAAGTAAATAAAATAACTTCCAATGCTACTCTTAACGTTTATATTGAGCTTGACAATGAAATTTGTACATCAAGCTTTCCACCACATGACGATATTATTGAGCACTATACCTCTAAATTACAAGATCCAATTCTAAGCGCCACTGAAAGTGATGATGAGGGTTCAGTGTATGTAATTGCTTATCAGACTTCCAAGCTTGGAGTAGAAGACTCATTCAATACTCTGAATTTATATTTGCAAACGAATGATACTACAACTGATGATCACTATAAGAGTATGAATAGAGTTATCTGAAGATAAGAAAAAAATTAAGGTCCCAAACACTAATTTCTGAATATTTCACTTCACTATAACTTCTGTACTTTATTTGATTGCAAAGAAATAAATATCTTAAAATGTAATTCTAATTTCTTTCAAAAATAAAAAAAAAATAAAAATTCTCCAACTCGAAATCTCCATAAGTCGAACCAATTCTTTGCAAAATTTGACTTCGAGTTATGGAAGTTTGACTGTATTTCCATATATCCTAGGAAAAGCATTTGGAATTAATTTCTACTAGTGTGAAAAAATAAAAAGTTAAGGGTTAAAATAAATAATGGACGAAGTATTGTGTCAACTAGAAATATTCTGATCTTCATTCGGAGTGCACAGTGACTTCATTTCGATAGTTTCGCCTTCTAGTATCGATCATGGTTGCAATCCAGTGTGGACACAGAGTGTTGACACATTTAAGTTCCAGTTCTACAAATTAATCTTACATTGCAAAGTGTGAGTTTATATAAATAAAAGTGTTTAATAAATTTCAGACATAAGTAAAGGAAAGACGCTTTAAATTACTAAATA
This sequence comes from Teleopsis dalmanni, assembly GCF_002237135.1. Classification (NCBI taxonomy): domain Eukaryota; kingdom Metazoa; phylum Arthropoda; class Insecta; order Diptera; family Diopsidae; genus Teleopsis; species Teleopsis dalmanni. Next base: position 55,623,778 of record NC_051848.1, read on the forward strand.
ACTTTTTAAATTAAGTTATTATCAAATATTTTTAAATCTAAATGTTTTAATGTTTCACATTGGAATAAACAAATATAGATTCACTTATATATTTTGTTCAAAAAGGGCAACCTCAATCAACCACAACTTCCATATACAAAAATGTTTGAACTGACAAAGACAAAGAAAGACAAGCAGTACGAGTCGCGCTGTATGGGTATTAAAGCGGGTATTTTCCCGATAATAAATTATTGCACCAAAATTTCGTTTTTCGTGAAGATGATTTAAAGTATTAAAGAAAACTTTAAACTACAATCTTTTAACATACACAATATAGTCATAAGCACATAAAGTTCTGTTTACTATGAAGGAAATTTAAAACAGAATTATTCTGCAACAAAGTAACCTTATCCAAGAAATAAATTTTAAAAAACAGAAAATTTTAAATTTATTTGTTACAAAAATTTATTTCTTATAATTAATACACAAATTTTCTTTCTATTTCTTCAATTTTTAGTTTTTTGGCCCTATTTTCAAAATTTCAGTATAAACTTAATTTTATTGTAGAACAAAATTTCTAAATAGGCAATAATGAGTACCGAACAAACAGTGTCTAAAAAGTACAACCACAATCTACCTTATCGCAAAGGTAAGCCTAAATGTTTTTCAATTAAATATACATTCTAAAATATTATTCATTCTATTCATAGTAAATCAATACCCGGAGAGTGCACATCTTGTCTCCCAACGTCAGAGAACAACAGAACAACAGGGTGAGTTTTTATACTACTTAAATATAGTACAGGAACTAACTTAGATCTTCTAGACATACCAACTCAACTGACAAGACACATAAAATGTTCTGAATACGTTAGTCACGTAAACAGTGATAGATGTTCTGAAATGGAGCAGAGTATTGGAAACACTATTATTTCACCTTCAATCACTTGCATTAAAAGAGGAAGAGTGAAAGAACTTCTGGAAAAATTTGAAAAAGCCAATTCACAAGAGTCAACAATAAATATTAGGCCCAATGCACAAGTCAGTGTTCATAGTAAATCAATACCCGGAGAGTGCACATCTTGTCTCCCAACATCAGAGAACAACAGAACAACAGGGTGAGTTTTTATACTACTTAAATATAGTACAGGAACTAACTTAGATCTTCTAGACACACCAACTCAACTGACAAAGCACATAAAAAGTTCTGAGTATATTAGTCAAGTTAACAGTGATAGGTGTTCTGAAATGGAGCAGAGTAATGGAAACACTACTATTTCACCTTCAATCACTTGCATTAAAAGAGGAACAGTGAAAGAACTTCTGGAAAAATTTGAAAAAGTCAATTCACAAGAGTCAACAATAAATATTAGGCCCAATGCACAAGTCAGTGTTCAAGAGTCTACAATAAATGCTGACAAAGGAAACCTAAAATATCATGGCAGTTCAAAAGAGGACATAATGCCATGCATGGGTTGCAACAAGGAATTCAACAACCCGAACGCTTTCAACAGTGAGCAGTGTATAGTTAATTCAGAAACTGGGTCTAATTGTGACAGTTATTCGGATTCGAATCTCATCACCAGGGAACAATTATTAGCTTTGACTGAAGAAAAGAAAAGAGAAATAAACAGTTTCAAAAAGAGATGCTAGAGTTGGTGCTAGTGTTGTTACTTTGGATTTAAATACTGTTGTACCATTTGAATTGCTTAAAATTTGTTCTAAAATTAAAGAAAATAAACTTGATTGGAAGGCTGATGTCTACTAATAGTTTTCTATCTTTACTATAGATCTCAACCCTATTGGCATAATAATTAATATTAAGCAAAGTAACCTAAATTATATGACACCAAATTTTTAATGCAATAATTTATTATGCATAATGCTAGTACTATTCTAATATATTCAATATATTTTCATTTTAATTCGAATTTTATTTTGATTTTTAATAAATCTAAAAAGAGAAACACACAGGCTATAGACAAATCGAGCAAACGAAACATAAAATACACAGAAACTTCTTCCGGTTTCTATCAAATGATTAAAAACTCGAAAATTTTCATTCTAGCGTATTTTGATCAGAATAATAATAATAATAAAAGGTATTCGTGAAAATTGCCCAACAGCCGGTACTGCGGCCAGAAGAGACCTATTGTACCAGTTTCACTATTGATTAAACAAAGCCCCTTAAAGCTTTGTGAATAAAGTCTAGAACTAAATCTAGAGAAGAGTTCTTAATCTGTTCTGGTGACAGAAATTCCTTATGAAACAGGTTTCTTCTGTGCGTTATTAAAGCTGGACAGTCACAAAGAATGTGCATGGTTGTTTCCTCATCTTCGAGGCATAATCTGCATTCCGAGTTAGCAGATAATTGTAGTTTATGAAGGTGATATTTCAGACCATAATGCCCTGTAATGAAACCCGTTATCATCCTTAAATTACATTTTGAGAATTTAAGAATGTTTTTGTAGGAGTAAGGTGTTATCAGTGCTTTGCTTTGTCTGAGTCCTGGAAAGTTTACCCAGTACTCTAGCCGCATATGATTTTCCATTTCCTTGATAATCTGTTTTGTACTAGCCCAGTTTATTCCACAAAAGGGTTGAGGGCCTATAAAAGCAGTTTTTGATGCATTTCTGGCAAGCTCATCAGCTTTTTCATTTCCCAAAACTCCTCTGTGGCCCGGAACCCAGTAAAGGTTTACCTTATTCCGAGCTGCAAGTGATTGCAGAAGATCGTAACACTCAAGGACCTGTTTTGATTTGAAAGTCCAAGAAGAAAGAGCTTTAAGAGCAGCCTGGCTGTCAGAGTAAATAACAATTTTCGAGCCAGAAGGTTTTTTGATTAAATTGGATCTTACGCATAAGTTGATTGCGTGGATTTTGATCAGAATAATGTATTTGTAATTAATTAATCTTTAATTACTACACTAACATAAATAAGCATAATGGATAAGATGCATGGAGCAGATTTCCAAAACAGATCCAACTGATCCAACTGAAGAATCTTCTTGTATTAGAAATCGTACTTCTACATTGCTGATACTCTTCTTATGTACCAATTTGTCATCCAATTAATATCTTTAATTTCTATAACTAATATGTTTTATTTTTACATTTAAAATAATTACGATCGTATATATGGTATGTAGCACTCAAACACACAACTGCATCATCCGTTATTGGATTACTATAAATCTACTTGTTAACCTGTTAAAGGTGCTTTGCAATGTTCACAAAGGTCTGGTTCTCAATTACAATCCAAAGGCGTAAAATTAATCTAACAAATACATATGTACATGTAGTAAATATTTCATCTGATAACAATTGTAAGAATATTTTTTTATATATGAGTCAAAATACTTTTAGAGAGCAAATTGCATACAATTCTGCTTCCAAAACTCGAACTTCTATAACTCGAATTTCTCTATAACTCGAACAAAAACTTTGTTTCGTGTCGATAGAAATATGGGAAAGTGCATTCTATAAATCGAATTTTTGTTTTAAGTATAAATGCATTTTGCTGTTAGGGGAAGTCCCTTTTTCCAAACCAAATGTTTCAATTTTTTTCTTTCTTATGTTGCTTCTTCGTGCAAATGTCAGTAGCTGGGAGCGTAATTTAAAGTAAATAAAATAACTTCCAATGCTACTCTTAACGTTTATATTGAGCTTGACAATGAAATTTGTACATCAAGCTTTCCACCACATGACGATATTATTGAGCACTATACCTCTAAATTACAAGATCCAATTCTAAGCGCCACTGAAAGTGATGATGAGGGTTCAGTGTATGTAATTGCTTATCAGACTTCCAAGCTTGGAGTAGAAGACTCATTCAATACTCTGAATTTATATTTGCAAACGAATGATACTACAACTGATGATCACTATAAGAGTATGAATAGAGTTATCTGAAGATAAGAAAAAAATTAAGGTCCCAAACACTAATTTCTGAATATTTCACTTCACTATAACTTCTGTACTTTATTTGATTGCAAAGAAATAAATATCTTAAAATGTAATTCTAATTTCTTTCAAAAATAAAAAAAAAATAAAAATTCTCCAACTCGAAATCTCCATAAGTCGAACCAATTCTTTGCAAAATTTGACTTCGAGTTATGGAAGTTTGACTGTATTTCCATATATCCTAGGAAAAGCATTTGGAATTAATTTCTACTAGTGTGAAAAAATAAAAAGTTAAGGGTTAAAATAAATAATGGACGAAGTATTGTGTCAACTAGAAATATTCTGATCTTCATTCGGAGTGCACAGTGACTTCATTTCGATAGTTTCGCCTTCTAGTATCGATCATGGTTGCAATCCAGTGTGGACACAGAGTGTTGACACATTTAAGTTCCAGTTCTACAAATTAATCTTACATTGCAAAGTGTGAGTTTATATAAATAAAAGTGTTTAATAAATTTCAGACATAAGTAAAGGAAAGACGCTTTAAATTACTAAATAACTTTTTAAATTAAGTTATTATCAAATATTTTTAAATCTAAATGTTTTAATGTTTCACATTGGAATAAACAAATATAGATTCACTTATATATTTTGTTCAAAAAGGGCAACCTCAATCAACCACAACTTCCATATACAAAAATGTTTGAACTGACAAAGACAAAGAAAGACAAGCAGTACGAGTCGCGCTGTATGGGTATTAAAGCGGGTATTTTCCCGATAATAAATTATTGCACCAAAATTTCGTTTTTCGTGAAGATGATTTAAAGTATTAAAGAAAACTTTAAACTACAATCTTTTAACATACACAATATAGTCATAAGCACATAAAGTTCTGTTTACTATGAAGGAAATTTAAAACAGAATTATTCTGCAACAAAGTAACCTTATCCAAGAAATAAATTTTAAAAAACAGAAAATTTTAAATTTATTTCTTACAAAAATTTATTTCTTATAATTAATACACAAATTTTCTTTCTATTTCTTCAATTTTTAGTTTTTTGGCCCTATTTTCAAAATTTCAGTATAAACTTAATTTTATTGTAGAACAAAATTTCTAAATAGGCAATAATGAGTACCGAACAAACAGTGTCTAAAAAGTACAACCACAATCTACCTTATCGCAAAGGTAAGCCTAAATGTTTTTCAATTAAATATACATTCTAAAATATTATTCATTCTATTCATAGTAAATCAATACCCGGAGAGTGCACATCTTGTCTCCCAACGTCAGAGAACAACAGAACAACAGGGTGAGTTTTTATACTACTTAAATATAGTACAGGAACTAACTTAGATCTTCTAGACATACCAACTCAACTGACAAGACACATAAAATGTTCTGAATACGTTAGTCACGTAAACAGTGATAGATGTTCTGAAATGGAGCAGAGTATTGGAAACACTATTATTTCACCTTCAATCACTTGCATTAAAAGAGGAAGAGTGAAAGAACTTCTGGAAAAATTTGAAAAAGCCAATTCACAAGAGTCAACAATAAATATTAGGCCCAATGCACAAGTCAGTGTTCATAGTAAATCAATACCCGGAGAGTGCACATCTTGTCTCCCAACATCAGAGAACAACAGAACAACAGGGTGAGTTTTTATACTACTTAAATATAGTACAGGAACTAACTTAGATCTTCTAGACACACCAACTCAACTGACAAAGCACATAAAAAGTTCTGAGTATATTAGTCAAGTTAACAGTGATAGGTGTTCTGAAATGGAGCAGAGTAATGGAAACACTACTATTTCACCTTCAATCACTTGCATTAAAAGAGGAAGAGTGAAAGAACTTCTGGAAAAATTTGAAAAAGTCAATTCACAAGAGTCAACAATAAATATTAGGCCCAATGCACAAGTCAGTGTTCAAGAGTCTACAATAAATGCTGACAAATGAAACCTAAAATATCATGGCAGTTCAAAAGAGGACATAATGCCATGCATGGGTTGCAACAAGGAATTCAACAACCCGAACGCTTTCAACAGTGAGCAGTGTATAGTTAATTCAGAAACTGGGTCTAATTGTGACAGTTATTCGGATTCGAATCTCATTACCAGGGAACAATTATTAGCTTTGACTGAAGAAAAAAAAAGAGAAATAAACAATTTCAAAAAGAGATGCTAGAGTTGGTGCTAGTGTTGTTACTTTGGATTTAAATACTGTTGTACCATTTGAATTGCTTAAAATTTGTTCTAAAATTAAAGAAAATAAACTTGATTGGAAGGCTGATGTCTACTAATAGTTTTCTATCTTTACTATAGATCTCAACCCTATTGGCATAATAATTAATATTAAGCAAAGTAACCTAAATTATATGACACCAAATTTTTAATGCAATAATTTATTATGCATAATGCTAGTACTATTCTAATATATTCAATATATTTTCATTTTAATTCGAATTTTATTTTGATTTTCAATAAATCTAAAAAGAGAAACACACAGGCTATAGACAAATCGAGCAAAGCGAAACATAAAATACACAGAAATTTCTTCCGGTTTCTATCAAATGATTAAAAACTCGAAAATTTTCATTCTAGCGTATTTTGATCAGAATAATGTATTTGTAATTAATTAATCTTTAATTACTACACTAACATAAATAAGCATAATGGATAAGATGCATGGAGCAGATTTCCAAAACAGATCCAACTGATCCAACTGAAGAATCTTCTTGTATTAGAAATCGTACTTCTACATTGCTGATACTCTTCTTATGTACCAATTTGTCATCCAATTAATATCTTTAATTTCTATAACTAATATGTTTTATTTTTACATTTAAAATAATTACGATCGTATATATGGTATGTAGCACTCAAACACACAACTGCATCATCCGTTATTGGATTACTATAAATCTACTTGTTAACCTGTTAAAGGTGCTTTGCAATGTTCACAAAGGTCTGGTTCTCAATTACAATCCAAAGGCGTAAAATTAATCTAACAAATACATATGTACATGTAGTAAATATTTCATCTGATAACAATTGTAAGAATATTTTTTTATATATGAGTCAAAATACTTTTAGAGAGCAAATTGCATACAATTCTGCTTCCAAAACTCGAACTTCTATAACTCGAATTTCTCTATAACTCGAACAAAAACTTTGTTTCGTGTCGATAGAAATATGGGAAAGTGCATTCTATAAATCGAATTTTTGTTTTAAGTATAAATGCATTTTGCTGTTAGGGGAAGTCCCTTTTTCCAAACCAAATGTTTCAATTTTTTTCTTTCTTATGTTGCTTCTTCGTGCAAATGTCAGTAGCTGGGAGCGTAATTTAAAGTAAATAAAATAACTTCCAATGCTACTCTTAACGTTTATATTGAGCTTGACAATGAAATTTGTACATCAAGCTTTCCACCACATGACGATATTATTGAGCACTATACCTCTAAATTACAAGATCCAATTCTAAGCGCCACTGAAAGTGATGATGAGGGTTCAGTGTATGTAATTGCTTATCAGACTTCCAAGCTTGGAGTAGAAGACTCATTCAATACTCTGAATTTATATTTGCAAACGAATGATACTACAACTGATGATCACTATAAGAGTATGAATAGAGTTATCTGAAGATAAGAAAAAAATTAAGGTCCCAAACACTAATTTCTGAATATTTCACTTCACTATAACTTCTGTACTTTATTTGATTGCAAAGAAATAAATATCTTAAAATGTAATTCTAATTTCTTTCAAAAATAAAAAAAAAATAAAAATTCTCCAACTCGAAATCTCCATAAGTCGAACCAATTCTTTGCAAAATTTGACTTCGAGTTATGGAAGTTTGACTGTATTTCCATATATCCTAGGAAAAGCATTTGGAATTAATTTCTACTAGTGTGAAAAAATAAAAAGTTAAGGATTAAAATAAATAATGGACGAAGTATTGTGTCAACTAGAAATATTCTGATCTTCATTCGGAGTGCACAGTGACTTCATTTCGATAGTTTCGGCTTCTAGTATCGATCATGGTTGCAATCCAATGTGGACACAGAGTGTTGCCACATTTAAGTTGCAATTCTACAGATTAATCTTACATTGCAAAGTGTGACTTTATATAAGTAATAGTGTTTAATAAATTTGAGACATAAGTAAAGGAAAGACCTTTTAAATTACTAAATAACTTTTTAAATTAAGTTATTATCAAATATTTTTAAATCTAAATGTTTTAATGTTTCACATTGGAATAAACAAATATAGATTCACTTATATATTTTGTTCAAAAAGGGCGACCTCAATCAACCACAACTTGGAACAGATTTCAACATCGAATTGTCAATAGCAACAAATATTTGTCGGCGAATTCAAGACAAAAAACAAAACCATGTGGCAACGACAGAAATTTTATTAAATATTTAAAAAGCCATTTTGACCGAGTTTCTATTTTCCACTTCCATCCTAAGGCAGGAGCATTCGTTTTGTTCTTACTTTGACTCTATGCTCACAACCGAAGTAGTACATGAAGTAAATAAGTTTAACAAAAATTGGCAAATAACTGAATTGCCTTTATGTACAAAAGTCAATACGTGGTTCAATTGTAAACTCACTGGGCACTTAGTTTTGGACCTCAGAAGTGCAGCAATAAATTAAAGAAAATTCAATTTAAAAGAAATCTGTTTTATCGATACGAGTATAGTACACGATTACAAGAATAAAGGTTCAAGATGTTATATTTTCTTTGTAATCTTCAAATTGTCAAAATAGACCTTACCAAAAGATTCTTAATGTTTTTTTGTTTACATAGAAGTTCAGAATACAATTTTATATCGATTGTGAAACAATAGAACTAAATATTTACTATTTTTCATAAATATTTTTGATGAAATTCAATATTTTAGAAATCAATATATACATATCAAAGAAAAATAAAAATATTTCTTTTAACAAAACCAATACGTCCATAGAATTTTAGGAAGTCTACAGACCTATAGCTTACCAGTGTGTTAAAATTCATTAATTAGGTGCAAACTGGAACTTAACAAAATTGACTATGATTTCACAATTAGTCCATAGTTCCACGATTTCTCTAATCATTAGTTACTCTAACCATGACTTTCTGTAAAGTCGTATCAGAAATCGAAAACAATGCAGTCCATTACATCAAAGTACAAGATACGCGTAGAAGAGTTCGGATAACGCAAATAAAATGTGTATTTTCAGTTGTAAAAATAATTTTCATCCTTTCTAAAATGCTTCGAATGTTGCTTATAAAATCACATTGGTGAAGAATGTATCCAACCGAAGAGTTGACATCTCGCTCACTGTCGCTAATGAACTTCATAGAGTTTCCTTTTAAACTCTGTTGGTTAACCGACGATTTGTCAAAATCAATCCAGAATTTCTGATATTAATGCAAATTTTGGATTTTCTTCTCGTGGTCCGTCATCGATTGGTTTCTTCAATTTTCAAAAACACACACTGAATCGTTAACGTCAAATAACAAATTTAAAAGCTGACATATACGATTGAAGTGCGTTTGAACAGTTTGATATGTATTGGAATTGTGAGCATCTTCACATCTACCTCCAGCTCAAAAAGTACTCGGATTTTGTAAATAAAACACACAAATTTAAATTTGATTCCAAATTTATTTTATCTCCTTTAAAATATGCTCCTACTGAAGCGATACACATATGCCAACGCTTAACCCAATCTTCCAAACACTTTTCGTAGGCCCGTGAAGGTATGGCTTTTAATTCCTTTAGCGAATTCTCTTTTACCGATTCAATCGACTCAAAACGCTTACCAAGCAGGGGCAATTTGAGTTTCGGGAACAGGAAAAAGTCGCACGGCGCCAGATCTGGCGAATATGGTGCCTGAGCGATGACAGTGGTGCCGTGTTTGGGTGTGTGGTCAAAAAATCGCGTACAACAAGAATTTTCCACAGTAAAAATCGCTAAATGCACTTGAGGTAGTTTCACATTAACAGCTGCTGTAAACAAACTAAATGGCAGATGGCGCTCAAATTTATACCATATGTCAAGAAAGGGTGTACCAACATAACAAAAAAAAAAAGTCTATTACTTAAGGAGTAGTTAATAAACAACAAAATCCGGATACTTTTTGAGCGGAAGGTATAAGGTTGGAATATAAGGTGTTAATGGGTTTTTTTGAAAGGAAGTTCATATATATATATATATATTTACATATGTTTTATAGCATGAAACAGTGCAGCATATCTTTTATCTAGAGATGCAATCAATTTATTAAGAGTAGAGCTCAATATATACATTTATTATTTGATCACCTTGGTAAAGCATATAAATATTTTCTAAGCAAATGTGGTTTTAATATAACATATGGAATACTTAAATATTCCGTATTAATATACTAAATCAAATATTTCATAAAACCAGAAAATATTATACCTATACGTATGGAAATGACCTTCAGCGTTTCGGGAGGATAACGCAATCTTCATTAAGTTTGCAATAATAAATGAAATGGATTTTGCATTTCGAAAGATAATTAAAACTTATCCTATTGGCGTTAATATTGCCACCAAATCAAATAGAATTGCGCACATATCAGAGTGATAAATTGAACGCCATAGAATATATGCCCGGGGCATTCTTCGTCCACAGTACGTGCAAAACTCGATATAAACAAACATATTTGTTATGAAAATCGTGTGGTACTAATGAAAAACTGTCGACAGGCCTTTATTAATTTTTTTTTTTTCAGTTATATTAATGAAGAAAATAAAATTGAAATAATAATGATTTTCCCAACTGCTTTTACTGATATCACCCGAGAGTAAAATCAACTTTATATGAGTTAGAACTCTTAATTAGAAAGCAATCAATATCAAATTATTAATTCTGCGAATAGATACACACTATCCGACGTAAGGGAAGAAGAAGATGTTTTTTTTCCAAATTTTAAGATATACTTAGATAATATTCGCATCATATCGTTTCTTTAATATACTTATACTTTAATCATATGTAGTTGAAGATAGATTTTTAATATTGTTATTAAAATTCTTTAATGTATTGTCAAATATTTTAGTCGGCATTTAGGCTACAAAACCTAAACTCTTAAATTCGAGTCCCAGCTCCAATGAGAACTAATTAATTTCAATCCATTATTTAAGATAACATAACAGAAATAACATTTACTCTGCATTTTCTTCACTTTTGCTAAATAAATAGATATTGATATATGATAGTTTATCTAGAAGCTAATTGATTGTCGGTAATTGCTATATATTTTCTAATTTTTTTTTTAAACAAGAAAAAATTATGCCCACCAAATTAATAACTTCGAGCGGACTCGCAATGTGAACTAAAGTCTCAGTCCACTTTTTTCAATTATAGCAAAAAACTTGCATTACCAAGCTTACCAAAACTTACATTATCTGCAACTGATGTAAACAGCACCGAAGATGTTCATCCTGACGTCAATGCCAGGAAATAATTGCTTTTAACAGGTCAAATGTACCAGCGATCTTTCAACTCAGCATATTCAAAAATCTTACGAAAGATCGTTTGAAAGATCTTTTGTAAGCAGCTCACGAAAAACTTGTAACGGTCTTTCTTAGAATTGTCCTGTAAATTTTTATCTGTCTTCGCACTGCTGTAACTAAGAACACTAATATCAGCCTGAAGAATAGATAAAGAATTGCGATTGCAATAGACATTAAATGTAATTGGGATGTAGTTGTCTTTCTCTATCCACAAATCTCACGCTCTGTGTGTTGCTCATACTACCAGTACTCCTCTATGGCCTAGGAACATTACTACTCCATGCAAAAGTCGATTTTTTCCTTGCGTTAAATTTATGATAGTATAGAATTGGAACATTACATAAGGATTTGGATTGGGTTATTATCAAGATATTGCAATACTGCACAGTATGCAATAATGACTGATATATAAGATGTATTGGCAATTGCAATATATATAAACAAATCAGTGAGTAACAGAAATCTAGTGTGTAACGCGTGAATTCACCAACAAAGTCCAAGTGTTTATTAATAAATGTCTGCACTATATCTGCAAAATACTATGACTAATGCAGACCTTTGCCGGTTGACAAACACTGCACCTGTAAAGAAAGAAATTGAGAGAAGAAAATGGAATTGAATTAGCCCCACATTGAAAAAAATGGATAATGATATCTAGAATATTTTACTTGAATAGAACCAACAATGTGCGAAAAGAAGAGGTCATCCGTATTCCCCTTGAATCCGCTCGGTGCATGTGGAAAATCAGACAAGAGGTCCTTGACCGGTGATCAAGAACTTAGCTCAAAATCGACAAAGCTGGAGACAGTTTGAAACTGTCCTTTGTTCCACAATGAGTGACTTTTAAATTTATCTTATATATTAGGTATGTGTATTATGTGCTTATAAAATAATTGTAAACTGTCTTAATTTTTTTTAAATAGAGTCCTGTTATCTTAAATATAAACTGTTTTCAATATTCATTGATAAACACATTCATACATTGCAGAGGTTACATTACCTCAACCAAAAACATATACCAAAATATTGATGTTTCTCTCATGAGTTTCTAATATATACCACATGTTAATATACGACATTAAAATACCAATAAATCATAGTAAACAAAGTACGATATATTTACTTGAATTCTCTTATTAAGCAGTTTGTTTTAACATATGATTTTCACGGTCAGATATAGATTAGATTAGATTAGATTAACTTTGGAAAGGGTTGGGAACTATGTCACCACGCCGTTGCATCCTTTAAGGATTATTGTGACAAACCTACATTAGTTCTATAGGCACGTAGAAGTTAAAAATGTCATTATGTCCTTTTATGTTGCCAAATGCTATAGGCAGTTGATAAAAATCGAAGTCTTAATCTGACGAGACTATCACAGTGATGCAGAATGTGTTCTACTGTTTCCTCTTTATCGTAACAAAGTCTGCAGCTATTATCCCTGTAATACCTTAATTCGATAGATATTTTTTGACTTTGTAATGTCCAGTGAGAAACTCTGTATCATGTTGAATGACTTTTCTGTTTAGCATTTGTAGCTCACTACTTCTAGCTTTTGATCTATTCGCTGCAAGTTCATAAGCTTCTTGTCAGGCAATTACATTATTCCAATTACTCTGCGCTGCTTCTTCCAGCCATTCATTTATTATAAGTTTAAGAAAGCTCCATGAAAGATCGCAGAATAGTTTCGCAATAATATAATATGAGGCCGCTCCTTTTCTGCTTAGCTCATCGGATTTCTCGTTTCCCTCAAATCTACTATGTCTAGGTCCATATTAAGTATATATAATATATATATGTTTTTAAACATAGTTCAACAATTGTGTGAACTTCGGCTTGAAAAATCGAGTTTTCTTGACTCATACTCACAAATATTCATTCTTTTAGTTTAACCCCATAGCCCACACCCCTTTCATTATTATAGAGCCTGGAATGTGTCACAGCTGGTAATCTCCAACGAATGATGGGTATGTTCCGTCCCAAATTACGGTCAGATACAACTTTTGACTTTTTTAGATAATTTAAAAAGATCTCCGGTAGACCGGACCGGATAAAATTCAGAAGATGCAAAATATACATTATATACCTTATAAACCGGATCGACCAATGATCTGTTAGTCCTGATCACATATAATGAATTTTTGTTCTTTAGGAATTCTAATTCAGACCAATGGGCATATCTCAAACTCAGTGAATAATAGAGACTCAAAACGTTTTGCATTGCCAAGATGATTAGTTGAATATTCTAAACAATGTTTAAAAAAGTGAAATTATATTATTTATAAATACTTATATTGATTGTTAGTTTAAAAAAAAAAATTCCTAAAAAATATATCAAAAATTTTCTATTTTTATAATTGATTTGGTGATATCTTGATAACTAATTAAAATTGGATTTTTATAACCTGGCCACTTAATATATGTCAAACTAACTATTTGATTGTACCATATATGTTTGTACACTGCATAACTAAATTGTAGCCTTAACTTTTGCATCCTTTAAATTAATTAAAGATATCTTGTATTATTTAAGCTTAAGCTATATAAACATAGGCCCAAATGCAGTAAAGAAAATGTGCAGATGTTCATTTACGGAAAACAAAGCTGAACACGGAAAATTGCATTAAATATTCAACAATTCCGGCAAATGCATACCAATTTGCTGCACTCCACCAAAGTGTATGTAGCAATTTTTCTACGGAGTACAACATAACCACGTCAATATCGGAAGATTGAAATCCTATTCTATCTTTCGGCGATGGCGACTTGTGAGTGTATACCTACACTCACAAGTTGTTGGAAATGCAAGCTAGGAAAAAAGTGTCAGCTACAAGTGGAGTTGTTGGCAGTTCTGGTTTATATAAGCTTTTTATGCCTTATTTCATTTGCTGCAGTTTCACCATTTCACGTACTCAATTTTGGCTAACATTGGCAATACGGGAAGAGTGGCAACATCACAGGCGTAACCGCCTCTGCTTGTCATGTAACAAGCGAGTGTTGAATGTTTCGTGTGTCTGAACTCATGTCCTTGTCGTAAATTACAAAGGATAGTAAGGAGTTGACGACAAATAAAGAACTAAACACATTTTTGTTTTATTACGGTTTGTTGATTTTCAATTCTTCTTACTTTCAACTCTGGTTTCATTGCTGCCTTCAATTGAATTTAATTTAACATGAAAACTATCCCTTCCCTTTCAAAGTATTTGAATGGATTTAACTTTTTGCTATTGCATTGCTTTTCATTGTAACAGCTCTGAGCTATACCAATAGGATAGAAAAAAGCATACAGATATTAAAAAATAAACTATCAACGTTAAAATAGAGTATTGCATGAACCTTTCAGGTACTCAAATCTGCTCGTCTAACTGTCAAAGTTTTTACAAGACAAATTTATTAACTTACCATGAACTTTTGCTTTATGTTTAAATAAAATAACATAAAAGCTTATTTATTTACGTACTCATTCTTTCCTATATTCTTTCTTATCTCCTTTATTTAGGTTTACAATTTCTCGATATAGCAAAACTACACTACATTAATGTACCCAACATATCTGATTATATACTGAACACATAAAGTTTTTTACTGCCTGATTCTTGTCACTTCAAGTATTGACTCAATAGCTAGCTGTTCTTACACACCAGAGAACTGCAACGACTCATAATTTTAACACTTTTAACACCAAATCCAAATGCGTATAATGAATGCCTCCAACTAAAATGACGTTGGATTGGGCATATACTCCATAAACCGAACGAAAACATCGCTCGTTAAGGACTTCGATGGAATACTCAAGACAGAGCTCTACGTATCAGTGCACCAGCAAGAAAGTGGAGAAGTGGAATACAATTATAAATGGAATCTGCAAATTACTTCTGAAATGACATCAGCCGTGAATCGCGTAATAGAATTCGGTGTATGAGAATGGTCGAGGCTCTATGCTCTACTGGGAGATGAGAATGACAGAAGAAGAAATACGTATAAATGTTTTTCTCATACACTATCTCTATGCATTCACATTCGCCACAGAAATGATTCATAATATTTTCATATTTTATATTTTACATTAAATTCAATAAGAAACCATCTTTGCGGTTCAAAATAATTAAAAATATTTACAAACCAACAACTAGAGGCATTATAGAAGAATACAATTATCAACTGCTCTACAAACCGGTAAAAAATTTAGTTGCTAATACCTTCTCCAAAATACCAGGAGAATGTGATGGATATCTGGCACCTTGTGTTGCAGTGCGAATTTATGCATTCAAGCATCAAATCGTCTTAAGCAACTATAATGCACCAGAATAGAGTTTCCCGGTTTTAGAGAATAATCTTTTATTAATATAAAAAAAAAGTATGCAAGTTGTTTTATTAATAATGATATTAAAACATAAGACAAAATCATAGTTATGAAACAAAACCTTTAAACATTTAATAAAAATTTTACAAAGAGGTTTTCGGAGATTGATGAACTACAACAACAAAAATACTTTATTTTATTATTTTAATTAATTGAATTTTTTTCTGACCACACAGCTGTTTGGAGTATTGCTAAATACCCATCATCAGTGGTCTTAGAAATATTTCTTGTAATTAATTATTTGTGAAAAATTTTTTGAGCCTGCAAGTACTACGGATTGAACTCGTGCCCTAACAAATTTGTAGCTTAGACTCATAAAATGTTATAGAATTCTAACTACTCCTACTTCTGTCAATCCGTCATACAATTATTAAGTATTGTGCAATTCTCAGAGAAGACATTTATCATTGTTCCAGTCCGAAGAACATTTTGGGTTTTGTGAAACAGTAATCTACACAAATACGTAGAGGAAATACTGGCAGTCTACAAATTTTTCATCTATTTTTATTAATTATTATGATTGTTGACTACTTTTACCAAGCTATTGAATGTGTTTATTTTTTGAAATAAAAAATGTGTGTTTTAGAATTTTTTTTAGTTCATGTGTATCTCTCCTCCTCCGCCAAAAAAAATGGTGTATCAGTTTTTATATTTATCCTCTTTTAAATCTCATACGTGCCAGCGCCATATCTTCCCAACTTTGTTAACTTTACATACCTACTATCTGTCTCCTTGACTCCTGCAAAAACATGGGATCTCCACAAACGATCCAAATGCCGTGCTTCTGTTTGAAGGCCTCGTCACAGAATACCTAAAGAATTCTTTGACTATTATGTATTCATAACTGCTTTAACAAGGCTATACTGTTATCTTTTATATGCGTGTTTGTGTGAATTTCAAATTTCTGAGAAAACGCTTATTACTCACATTAGAATGGTGTCGTAGGAATAAATCTTCATAAATTAAATGAACATATTCCACTCTTCAAATAAATAATCTATCACATACAGTAATTATCTTTACATTATCTTTTCAATAGTATCTTTGCGGATCAAGTTCTTTGCGTGTTTGAAATTATTTCATACATATGTATAATATATACGTAACAGTTAATATATACGTTAAATTTTTTAATTCAGTTGTTTTTGTTTTTGTGAAGCAATTTACATCATTGTGCTGCTTAACATATTAGAAAGACAAAAAAAAAATTCACTAAACTTGAACGAGAAAATAATGGAGAATTTTTGCAATTCAGCACGATTTCACGATTTACACAATCATTCAAGCTTAAGACATTTTCAATTTCGCATGATAAATGATAAGGAGTTCCTTGTTGCAATTGCAGCAATAACTAAAGCAACAACAGTATCAGAAACAATAGCTGCAGCAGAAAGATAAGCGATAAAAGCAACAACTTTGCAAGAAGAATGGAGTAGGAATTGTGATATGGACGACGCGTTGCAACGGAACTAAGCAAGCGAAACGAGCTGAACATTTGCAAGGCAGTGCAAAAACGCATAACATAAGCAACAACTGCAACAGCAACAGTAACAGCAACAGCAACAGCAACTACAATTACAACAACGACAACAACGTTCGTAACAAAGGCATCGTTGCTGAGTTAAAAAACCATTGAAACAATGACTTAGAAGCACAAATGTGATTAGAACTGTGATAAGAGTTAACGCAACGTCAACATTTTTTATATTCAATTTTGGGTACAATCTTTTGACACCAGAAGCAGTGGAATAATATCCTTGATCGAATGAATAACTTTCAGAGTTACTCAGAACTTCGAGTTCGAGTTAGTAAAACCGCTAAATTATGACAGCAAAAAAATAGATATGAGGTATCTTTCAGAATACACATTCGCAAACCGTTGTCCATTTGGAGCACTATATGTCTTTCTTGAAGAAGATACGTTAGGAAATGTTGGCGAAATATAACATCTCCCTTCTAATCAAGTTTTTGGAAGGTGTCTTGCTCCATACAGTGATGAATTCATCCCAACAAGATCAAGTGGTATAATTGACTTAACAACATATTACACAAGAAACATTGATGAACAGGACGATGAGGGAAACCGTAAGCAAGGTAAATAGATAATATGAAAGAACACAAAGTTATTAACAATTGGTGGGCACCAGCAAAGAATAAAATTAAAAGGAAAAAACCTTTTGGACAGTGAAGAGCCAAACCAGTTTGTAATTACAACAAATAGTATTATCCTATCGAAAGCCACCATGTGAGACTTGAACCAACTAAACCACCTCTAAGGAATGAAAGGAGAAGATTTCCGAAGCAATGAGGAAGCTTCATTCCAGTAGACGAAGTAGAAAAAAGAGAGTGAAAAGAGTTAACACCTAGCAAGCTAGGTTCATCTAAGTCAGAAATCATGGGCATAACATAAGGAAAATGGGAAGTAGTGAAGGGGGTCGGGTTATGGCAAAAACACGAGGGAACTAAAACTAGACTCTGACACCAGGGTCACGAGAGCCACGATTACATACAAATATATATATACAATATATACAATATTCATTATTATTATTAAAATTTTGAATAATTCTTTTTTTTTGACAGTAGGTTGAAGCATTGAAAGTCACCGTGTGAGACTTGAACCCACTAAACCACCTCCACCTATTTGAAAGACATTAATTTAATGGTTTGATCAACTTATGTAGCTTTGAACAACTTATTTAATTTAAATCTGATCTGTCTGTGTCACAACTAAAGAAATAAAAAACTTACTTAATACGAATCAAGTATTTAATTTTATAGTCCCTCACGGTCTTTATTACTTTGGTTCGTAACGTTAGTTGCAATTACAGAAAGAGTGAATTCAGTGATCCAGTGATACTCCACTGGAAAAGTAAATTATTCTATTCACGCGATGCATCAATTGGTAAGAGACGTCGCTATTTTGGCGTAATCTCTAACAAATCGTCTATAGTGATCGGATAGACCAAGAAATGCTCTTTCTTGATAAGGAAATTCGGCTATTGCTTGTACTTTAGCAGGATTGGTAGAGTTTCCGTCGGGAGAAATGAGAAAATGTAGGAACTCCATTTATTTCTTGAAAAATTCGCATTTATCTAATTGGACTTTCATGTCAGATTTACATAAGTTATTAAAAACTTATCGTACATGATCTGCATGGAATTTTTTATCTTTACTAAACATGGTTATGTTATCTATATAGATATAAGAGATTTTTCCTATGTATTTTCTTAAAATGTCATCTAAAGCTCTTTGGAAAATCGCTGGAGCGTTCTTTAGTTTGAATGGCAGTCGCATGAACTCATATTTTGCATTGTTCAATGAAAAAGCTGTTTTCTTGATGTCAGATTCTCTTAAAAGAATCTGATGGAAACCACTTTTCAAATTGATTACAAAAGAAAACTGTTTTGTCCTAACGTGCTAATATCTCATTGATATCAGGAATAGCATATCTGACAGTTATTGTAGCCGCTTTGAATTTTCAATAACCTACTACCACTTTATATTGGTAAATTGTAGGGTGACCTAGAAGGTCTAATACTATCATCTTCTAGCAGCTTGCCCATTTGCTTTTCAACTTCTTTTCTCATGCGGGGTATGGATAATATTTAGTGTAAACGGAAGTATCTGAATTTGATCTAATGGTGGCGACAACTTGAGTGATAAAAGTTAATCTTTCGTTTGGTGCGGGAAACAATTGTAAATGTTGATGTATCACGTTTTCATTAGTTTTTTTTATGTAAGAAATTTATATGGTTTTATGTTAAATTAACAAAATTAACGTCCTATGAGGTTAGTTGCTTTAACTGATTATTAATGGAATTTTGAATAAACATAAAGTTGTGTTTAGTATGAATAACTGCAGACAGTGAAGACTGTCGTTACCTAGGATTGCAGTAAGTGAAATTAAAGATGGGAGAATATAAAATTTTGAGTTAATATCTGTTAGATTGAAAAGATTTACATATGTATCGTGCGTGATGTCTTTATCTCCTCTTACCAAATTCGCAAAAAAAATTTTGGCATTTGGTATTAAACATTTAGCTTGCTAGCTTACCGGAATGTAGTTTTCATTAGAACCGGTATCTGCTAATATTTTTAGAATTTCTTCTCTCTTAGTTCTATAGAACTAGCAATAAGGTCAACCATTTGAGTTAAATTAAAAAAGTGAAACGTGGAAGATAATAAATTTGTGTTCTCAGAGTTCTTTAGTCGTATTGTGAGTATAAACCAGGTGAAAATATTTTAATCAATTTATTGGAGATGGAAACACAGTTATAAACATATATATGTGTTATGTATTCCAGGTTGTATAGATACTATATATGCACATGTACTTACTTAGTTAGTTAGTTGGCCATTACAGACGTGTGTCGTCCTTGGCCGCGTCGAGTAGCCTCCGCCAGTCAGCCCGATTAGTTGCCTTCTGACGCCAGTTGGTAGTACCGAGCGCCCCCAAATCGTTGGTCACCTGGTCCTTCCACCCAAGATGCGGACGTCCTCTACCGCGTTTTCCACCTGCGGGTACCGAATCAAATACCTTTCTAGTCGGAGCACTTTCTTCCATTCGCACAACATGACTAAGCCAGCGTAGCCGCTGAATTTTTATGCGCTTAACTATGTTAATATCGCGGTATAGCTCATACAGCTCATCGTTCCATTTTAATCGATACTCGTCGCCAACGCGTAAGGAACCATAGATCTTCCGAAGAATTTTTCTCTCGAATGCTCCTAACGCCTTCTCATCACTGTTGGTAATTGTCCAAGCTTCTGCACCATACAGCACGACAGGCATGATAAGGTATTTGTAGAGCCTGATTTTTGTTTGTCGAGAGAGGGCTTTATTTCTCAATTGCTTACTTAGCCCGAAGTAATATTTGTTGGCAAGAGTAATTCTTCGTTGAATCTCTAGCCTGACGTCATTTTTGGTGTTTAAGCTGGTTCCTAAATAAACGAAGTCTTTCACAACTTCGAACTTATAATTGTCAACAGTGACGTAGGTCCCAAGACGCTCAGGAGATTTGTTTGTTGACAGAAAGTACTTTATTTTGTCCTAATTTACCACAAGACCCATTTGTTTTGCTTGTTTTTCTAAGTTGGAAAATGCCGCACTGACGACGCGGGTGTTCAGACCAATGATATCAATATCGTCGGAATACGCAAGCAGCATTACACTTTTTTAGAATATTGTGCCAGTACGGTTTAAATCTGCTGCTCGAATTATCGTTTCCAACATTAGGTTAAAGTAGTCACACGACAAGGAGTCACCCTGTCTGAAACCTCGTTTGGTATCAAACGGCTCAGAGATGTTCTTTCCAATTCTAACGGAGCTGGTGGTGTTGCTCAACGTCATTTTACATAGCCGTATAAGTTTTGCTGGGATACCAAATTCAGACATAGCGGCATAGAGTGTGCTTCTAGTCGTAGTGTCAAAAGCAGCTTTGAAGTCGACAAATAGGTGGTGTGTTTCGATTTGTTTTTCTTGAGTCTTCTCCAGGATTTGACGCACTGTGAGTATCTGGTCTAGAGTGGATTTGCCAGGTCTGAAGCCACACTGATAAGGTCCAATCAGTTGGTTGACGATTGGCTTCAATCTTTCACATAGTACATAGTACATATATGCACATGTACTGATATATAAAGTGTGAAATCAAGAAATCATGCTATTCTACTGACGTTTATCAACTGCAAGATATCATGAATGTGCGACAAATTTCTTTTGACTTCAGCACAAGTAAACACGATAAAAGCCAAACTTACGCACGAAGTATTATTTATATTGTTAAAAAAAATGGTTAAAAACGCTGGTGCATAACTGAATGAGCAACAGTCATCGCTGCAACAGTAACAGCAACAATTGCTGCAGCAACAAGTAAAAAAATAGTGAACAACAAACCAAAAACTCTAGAGCAGATGACACACTGGCGGTACTTGCAATCTTTTCATGCACCATTTCCATGCATACCTTGGTGGCTTGTAATGTCGTCACGATGGAAACTCCTGCTGAAGAAAGGATTTAAGGATTAAGAGAAAGTTTGGTGAATGGGCGAAAGTTACTTTTACTTGTTTGAATTTAAGTGAGCGTGCACTTGAGTTTATGAAATACGTGCGCAAATTTAAAATATTGCACCTGCAAGGGCTAATGAAATTTCTCTTGATTCATAATTCCCTTATTGTCAAAATTATCAACCCAAAAAATACCAATGACTTAAAAGAAAAGAAATACAAAAGATAGTGTTCACTTTCATTTTTTGTGATATATAATATTTACATTATGTTAACTTGGATTTTTGCTGAGTCTTAATAAAACTAAATAATAGAGGTATATGTATTATGTATATATACAGACATTGACACGTGTCAAAATTGACTGCTGAAAAGGTTTTGGTATGCTGTGACATAAATGAAAACCTCTTTTCCTTCTTAGTTGTCAATACTACAAATGCTGTTGACAACTATAAAAATATGCTATGTTTAAGCATTTTTTATTTTTTGCATGCATGACAAATAATCTTAACTAAAATATACACTCTTTACAAGCATATTTTTTATTGCTATTTGAATGCATGAAAAATGCATGAAAAATGCTTAGGACAACTTAAAATATATGCTCTTTACAAGCACTTTTTACCAACAGTTACGAACAATTATGAACAGTTTTCTATACAAAACACTTTACACAATAGTGTGGTGAGAAGCACTAGGTACTTGAGCTTTGAAATTTGTCAAGATGTGTCAAGAATAACATACCAAAGAGCTTTCTGCTATATAAAAATCAAAAATTTTATTAAAAAATTTGACAAATTTGTCAATTGCACAGAATAGGTCCGATATTACATATATATTATGTATATATATATCATATATTGTATTACGTATATATATATTACATATATATATACTGTTACTATTCTCAGTCCGCAAGAAAAAATCTTAGTAGGGTCTATAAAATTGTATGTAACATCACTAACAATAACGACTACGGTCGAATACCAAAATCTAAACCTAATAATTAACATAAAGCTACTATAGAAATAAAAAACAATCAATAAAGCAATTAATTAATAAGTCACTATATATCAATGCTTTATGCATCCCACTTCAGAATGCATGTGGGAAAGTGCTAAGTAACACATACATAGAACCTGTTGCTCAAGCATATATAATGTATTTGTATATTTTTTACTGGATTAATACTTTTTCCTATCGTATTGGACTAGTAACACGTCAAAAATTTATAAGAATGCTCGTGAGGTGATATATTCCTGAGACCACTAATATAGCTGTTCTCGAAACTATTTTTGAATTAAGGTCAGTAGACTAAACAAACAATTTCATAACATTTTAAAACTCTTATTTAGGTATAATACACATAGTACATAGTATGGTATATAGTATACATATACATTGGTGGGCTCTAACATAAGCTGCTCATGGGGCTGCGAAGAACTTTGACTTTTCTAATCAATGTTTTCTCGATTAAAAATGCAAGTCTTAAATTTCTTCATTAAAATTAATATATTGCAACAATATTTAAGTATATATCACATTATTCCTTTTTAAAATAATTGTAGTTACGGTAGAAATAAGACACAAAATGAAACCAGGTTGGAATATATTTCCTTAAATAAACCATATTATCAGAATTGCTTTTTATGCCATGGAATAAATCTATAAGCATATTTAAACTATCCGTAATTCGATAATACGTGTTGTTACAAATAGTACAAAATCTAGCTTTAAGAAGACTAATTAAGATTCCTTGATATATTAGAACAACAGACATGCATAGAGATCTAAGAATTGACTCAGTGCAAAAGTATATCAAGGACAGAGCCCTAAAATTGTTCACAAAAGTTGATACGTTGCCCAATCCCGCCCTAACAAACCTTAAGTCGACCTCAGGAAGATATGCTGATCTATGGTCCGTCATCAGTTAGAAGATAAATAAATGATAACAATTCTAGTATAGTTAAAGCTTAGTGTGGGGCATGGATAAGCCCCCCAGCCATAAAATAGTAAAAGTGCGCAATAGCACTAACACAAATCACAACAACAACAACAATTTGTTTACAGCTATATCTATATTTATATTATATTATTATCTATATATTATATTATATATATTTATCTATATTTTTGTTTGTTTTTATTATTTGATTGGAGGAGAGGTAACAATCAGAAGACTTAGTCAGCTGACTATTGTGCCCAAGTCTAAAAAGTCCGAAGAAGAAATAAGAAATAAATTGTTTATGTATCACAAAAAGAATTTTCATTAAGTTTAAAAACATTACATTATATTTATCCTTTTGATTGCTCTTTAGAATATTGTTATTGAACACTTATTTTCATATAAATTATGTGGTTTTACTATTTTTAATGTTTAATGATTTGCGCAAACGCCTCTACGATAAACCATTACTCTTCTCATTTTTTGTAGGCTTAAATATGAATATTATTCATACAAATAAAAAGCTAGGTCTAGTTCATATCTTCAAGACAAGATTTAGAAAGTCAATATGTGTTGATGGCCACAGTGGATATGTGGTACCCACCTGTGTTGTATGCTAGAATGACCCAGATTAGTGTTTTCAGATTAGATTTTTAATTAAATGCAATTTTTGGAATATTGTTTCATAATATATTGTCAAAACAAAATTTTTTGGATACTAATGGTATTTATTTATTTATTTCTATTTGAGCCAGTACACTTGAGCACTTTTACTCTTTCTTAACTCGAGGTATATTTAAAACCCCTCTTTACGCCTTCACTGAATTTTTGTTTATCACTTCATCAGACTAAACAATTGACCTCAGATCTGCATACCTCCCCGAGGAACCTGTAACCATTCTGAGATTTGATAACGCGGTGGTGGTAAGTCTGTCAGTTTTCGCATATAATTTGAGGGCTCTATCCTTAATATATTTTTTAATGGGATCAATCTTGAGGTGTACTCTATAATAAATGCTTATAAAACAGTTCTTGAGATATGATTCCTTGAATAGAATTGAGTATTGTTATCGTATCAGACTTAAATTTATTCATTTAAGTTTTGGTTATAATATCGCTTAATGATATTTATTTTTGATTAAAATATTTCATGTGAAATGTATAATGTAATTGTATATCATATTGTGTAGGAAATCATTTGTCTTCAGTGGTTCTAATTCTGGTACGAACTTTTTTTTTGAGTCATTAAGAAATTTCAGTTTTAAAATTTTTAAACCTCTACATAGTTCGTGTTCTTCTAAAATCTACTACTAATGTTTTCTACTGCGCTCAGTACCAGTACGAAGAAGACGTGGTCTTTGGACATCAAATACTTACTCAAGCTTAATGATGTAAAAAAAATGTTACAGATGATAGTTCTGTATTTCGCTTAAACACATAGACTTGCATGAAACCGTCAATAAAATGGGTTAACAGATATTTAAGTATCGCATGTTCTTTATAGCAAGCGACGTCGTACAAGTTGTACGACCTAATCTGATATGTAAAGCGCATGACAAAAAAATCTCATGTGTAATAAGCTCTTTACCTGTGAAAATCCTAACAGGTAAGCATCCTACATATTACCCCAATTTCCAAACTTATGCCTGGTAAACACTAGGCAAGTTGGAAATGCACAAATTACAAGAAGAATTACAAAACAAAAATAAATTTATATATAAAAAATTAATATTTTATAAAGAGGTTTTCCGCACAGTAGTGAGCTAGAACAACAATAATTATTTTTACTTTATTTTAATTAATAGAATTTTTGGCTGACCAAACAGTTGTTTCGAGTATTGTCAAATACCTATCATCAGTGGTCTTGGAAATAATTCTTGTATTTACTTATTCGCACATTATTTTTTTGAGACTACAAGTACCAGGAAACGAACTCGTGCCCTGCCAAATTTGAAGCTCAGAGTCAGCACACCTTAACCAACTGACCCAAAGTTGTACTTGACTTTTTTGTTCGCACATCTTTCTGGAGTTTTGTTACTTTGATACGAAAGTTTTATTAACAAATTCACTTGCTGTGTTAATATTAGAACTAAATCAATAACCAGTTCTGGAATAATTGATTAAATTAATTATATTTTTATTTTTAATTATTAAATTTCAATACTATTCTGAGCCTTGGTTTTGTTTACAACAATTTGCTGCAATATTCATCAATCAATTTTGGAGCATTTAACTTCTCGAAAACGTCTATATTAAACTAATAACAGATCTAGCTACAGTTAACAATAGTACTCGAGGCATTCATGATTAAAGCCAGTTAGTTCATTTGCGCAAAGTAAAAAGTTTGACTTGAGTCTCTAAAATGCACTCGAGATCTGTATGAGTCCCAATAACGTTAAGGTTTAAGATAACCATTATTTTAAAAATAATGATATATTTATACAGTTTAATATAAAAGTTTCCCATTGACTGTTTCACTTTTCTAAATTCATATAGAACAAGGGAATGTAGGTGTGTATATATAAAATGATAAGAACTGCAAAGATAATAATTAAGAAAAATTTTGCTGTTAATGATTGTTTGATTAAAATTCTCTTACCTTAAGTAAATAAAAGTGAATAGATAATAAACTGCTTAACTGCTTGATTTATTAAGCTAACTATAAATGTGTGCAAGTGAAAATTTTTAAAAATGTTAAACAAATTATTAAATATATATTAATGAGTATAAATTTAGATAAATGTGCATTTGTATACGTACAACTATATTTATATCTACATGGTATATCAATCTAGCTGGCAGCTCATATCATATCATAAAATCTGACTTCAGTCTTTAATTACTAGCGCAAGCATGAAACATACGTTTCTGTACAAAAACTATTTCAAAATAATTTTAATATATATATCAATAATTAATTATATATAAATCAATAATTAAAATGTCTGTGATGACACAAAAAAAAGTTCAACATTAATATATATACATATATTATTTTTACTTTAAGTTTTTTCAATTTTAATAAAAATTCCGTGGAATCAGACAATGGACCAATAAATATTGAAATCTGTGATTCGATGTCCAAAGAAGTAACTTAAGTAATTATAATAAAATGCAACTATAATATATATAATGTAATATATTATTATAACGAACTTAGTGATATATAACATAAAATTTAAATTATTTTTAAACAGCAAAAATAATAAAATAATTTATATTTTAATAATTAATTAACACAACTTTTAATTATGTTAATTAATTAATTAACGTAACTTCATTCCGTCTCCAGTAAAATAACTATGAGTGCAAATTTAATAAAAGATCTATCTATATATGCAGCAATATACAGTAACGACACAAAATTAATATCCAAAATAAATAATTAATATCCAAAATAAATAATTAATATCCAAAATAAATAATTAATAAATTAATAAATAATTGATTTTAAATATTTTGCAGCTTTGTTTGATTAATTTATCTTCAAGTGACTAAAATTGACAAATAATTATTAATATTTACTGAATTTTTGTATAGCGTATAAATTATTAATAACTTAATTATTATCAAATAGATTAATTTTTAATTTTTTCAATAATTAACAAATAAATAAATTCATTACTTATTTATATATTTGAATTATAATGACATGTGCGTTGTGAATAATTGCGGCAAATGTGAAAAATAATTTAAAAAAAGAACTTTAATATGAAAATATTTATTAAAATTATTAAAATTAAATAAAAATTACTGTATAAAAGTGTAATTTGCATATTTACTACAATAAGTTTTTTCTAGTTTAATAGGTTTATATTTCTACAAAAATTATTGCCTCATGATCTTTACTGTCATCCCCCCACTGCTTTATAATATATACTAATTTTCTACCCACTTATAAGTATATACTTATATATATATCAAACAAATTTTAAAAAGTTGCTTAAAAAAATAATTACTTGTGGACATAAAATTTGCTTACTTTTTTAAAAAAAAATTAAATTAATTAATATAATTAAAAACTAAAAAATATAAAATGATACTTAGCAACTAATTCAAATATGTTTTGTAAGATATCATCCCGTACTTAAAACTATTAGTGCAGATCACATTAACTGTAAGCATTGACTCTAGTTCTAGAAAATGTGTAAAAATTTACACATACGCAACCTATCCTAGATCCGATAAGATGATTCCAAAAAATTACAACATCATATTATTCTAATTCCATACTAATCTTTAGTTAAAGTTCTTATAATTTCCAAGTCAACATATTTCACGAAGTTTTTTGTATCATTATCATTAGTCGAAACCTTTCCAATGCTGTTTGTAGACATAGTGCAAACACATTTCGCCTATATAAGTATAATTTTTAATTTCTCCTTCATAAGGCTGCCTCGAAATCAAACCAATGATTGGGAAAATATGTACTTAAAACTGTGTCTTTCAATAACCAGTATTCGGAGTATGGATCTTAAGTTATTTCACAATAATTTTATAACTTTATACAAACGGAATTGCCGCCTTAACATTTTAGGGAGTTTCTTTTTTGAGGATCTTGGCGAACTTCAGAACTTCCCTTTAAATAGCATCATAAACTTTGCCAAAAGTTATAAATGATTTTAACCCTTGGGTTTTTAATAATACAGTAGTACAATGGGTCTATAGGCCTAAGTGGATCCACCTGTGACCGCCGGTATAACCTAACCTAACCTAACCTACTAATGAAGTGAACACGATTGCTTTGTCGCGAATGCTAGGTCGGGGTCTCGTGACAGCTGCAATATGACATTATGCATAGTTCTTACTACGAAAACGCTCAGCACATATTAAGTGAATAGGCGGTTCTCTTAAACTGAACGGCAGAGACTTTAATATATCTGAACATGATTGCTCTTTGTGTGATGTGATTGCTCCTTGCAGTATGTCCGATTTTCAGAGAACATAAACGTCTTTTTTTATTTGATAAAGCACTTCTGTCCGAAGAAGAAATTAAACATGAACATGAACATGGAACATGAAGCACTTCTACCCGAAGAAAAAGTTGAAGTCTTGTTAAATTGTAGCAATACTAATAACCAGTACACATCTATGAAACTGTTTTAAGTTAAAGAAGACTAATTATTTAAGAATTTATATATATATATATATATTATATATATATATATACAGTGTTGTGCATAACAAAAGCAACCAAAATTTGCCCATCAAATAAATAAGTTTTTTGTCTACTTTTTACTTTTCATTCAAAAATCTAAATACACAGTTTTATTTGTTATTGTGTTAGCTATTATAAAAAAACAACAAAATCTACAATTCTTCATAACGGGTTAATTAATTCACACAAATAATAAAATATTGCGAAATGCGGCTGTGCAGAACAATAGCAACTTTATTTATTATATTAAATTTTTGTATTATTTTTCTAAATTTTGTATAAAGCCCTTTGCTTTTTATTACTTGGGCACTTCTACGGGTCATAGGTGATATTAAATTGTTAATAAAACTTTTTGGAATTTTACACCATTCATCTTTAATGACCTCAAACAATTGGAAACTTTTCGCCCCCAAAGCGACGTTTGAGAATACCAAAATGTTCTCAATTGAATTAAAATCAGGTGTTTGGGCTGGCTAATCTAAAATTGGAATTCCATTTTTCAAAATCCATTCTCTTATCAGCTTTAAGGTGTGTTTTGGGTCGTTATCGTACTGATATACCCGTCGGAGTGACATTTTTCATCCGCCATGGGGTACCATATGGCTCTCTAAAACTTTTTTGTACACATGTTGGGCTATTATTTGATGAATTTCATGAAAAGATCTTAGTCTAAATCCTGAAAAGAACGCTCAAATTAGCACTGACCCACGCCCATGCTTCGCAGTCGCTTGACAGTTACGCGGATACAAACGTTTTTTTTTTCGCGACGTACTGTGCACATCCCATCAGAATTAAAGATGTTAAATTTTGATTTATTGCTGAAAAAAATTATTTTCCATTTAGTAAGAGTCCAATTTAAGTGATTCCATGCGAAGTTTGATCTAAATGAAGTATATTAATATTATGTAATTAAAAAGCAAAACAAAAATCTGCCTCTTTTGCTAATGCTTTTTAGTCAACATTGGTTTTTTGACTGGTCTGTAACTTTTGAAACCGGCTTCGAGAGTAAGCCTGCGTCCAGTACTAGAGTCAACACCTTGTCAACGACACGAATGGTTGTTTTTTTTGTAATTCTTATGATGTTTCGATCAATTCTACAAGTAATCTTAAGAGAGGCTTCACCCAAATAAACCGTTTTAACGGTATTTTGTCTAATTATATTTTTTTATAAGCTGCGAAACAATAAACTAATTAATTTTAAATATTTTGGCTATTTCATTTGAGCACTGCCATTTAAATATTTTTCAATTCTTGCCTCTTTAAACTTCAAAGTATACGCGTCACGAGCCATGATAAAAACGTACTTTCATTACCTGATTTAATATTGAACTATTCTGTGTTTATGTTCTAATTTGCTTAAAAACATAAATCACAGCATAAAAATGCAAAAAATCAAAAAAATATCTTGCTAGAATGCACTTTGGTCATAGATCTATAATTGATCTTGTCTCAGTTGCTATTGTTTTGCACAGCCGCATTTCGCAATATTTTATTATTTGTGTGAATTAATTAACCCGTTATGAAGAATTGTAGATTTGGTTGTTTTTTTATAATAGCTAATACAATAACAAATAAAACTGTGTATTTAGATTTTTGAATGAAAAGTAAAAAGTAGACAAAAAACTTATTTATTTGATGGGCAAATTTTGGTTGCTTTTGTTATGCACAACACTGTATGTGTATAATAATGTTAACAATATGCATCACTTTTTGAATGCCAATCTGACACACAACAAATATGTTATTGTCAAAGTTTTAAGTAAAATTCTATAATTTTTGTAAGTGCTGTACAATTTTCCCTGAATCAATAAATAATAATTAGAGTCGAATCCTTTTTAATTCTCGGGATGTTATTCAAATGATTTAATTTCATCGTCAATTTTAGTTTGGGAGTGGCCAAATTTATAAGAAAGATCCGAGGATTTAATCATGATTTAAAGTACCTTGAAGATATCATGTCGTGATTATGATACAACAATGACCACCTATCTGTAACTTTTTCAGTTTAACATAATGCACATATATATATATATAGATATAATACCAATATGTACTCCTAGTTAGTCTTCTGAAAATTTTTATAGAAGTAAAGATTTCATTATTAACAAAAATGACATATGCTCCAAATGAAAGTATAGAGCTCAAACAAAATCTGTCTTATAATCGCTGTATTATAATGGCGGTGAAAAACCCCCCGAACTTTTTTAATACGAATAGTATATATGTTTTTTTGCATACTATGTACTTTAATAGACTTTTTTAGATATTAATTTCTATATGTTTAAGGTTTGGTGTAAGCATAAGTTTTATTTTCAAATTAATTAAATTACTTTATATTAGGTATAATATGTACTATTCAAATTTAATTACACTTTACATAAGTGAGTTTAATTATCTTTTTCTTAATCACAACATCATAACTCTGCCTAAGTTTACTTTTATATATCTATTTTTTTATATAAATTAAACAAACTAACACACTTTTTGCATTTAGTGCTTTTGAACAGAGTCTAGCATCTGTTGTTCAGTCTAGCAATTGTTCCAGATAAAACATTTTAACACAACAAATTCTAGCAAATATACTTGATTTCATATAATACGAAAATGTATAAAACATACATATATATAATAACTTTAATACATGTATATAATCATCAAACATACTATACACAAATATATATATACATAAATAATTAAGATTAAATGTATTTTATTATGACGTTTTGACATTGAGTAAAGCAAGAGATAAGGTCCATATCTTAAGATGCAAATCGCAGACAGTGTCTTCGATGAAATAACTACCACGCAAATGTGATTAAATTAAAATATTAAAAATTTTTACAATAATTTAAAAACCAAAAACTAAAAACTAAAACTCAAACTGAAACTAAAATAAAAATAAAAAAACAGCATTTTATATGTATATATAATTAAAGCTAAATAGCACAAGCTATATAAAGAAATCATTTTCATGGGACGAAATAAATTAAAATTCAAATTAATAAAGAAAATTATGATGGAAGAACTAAAATTAAAGCTGCAAATATTTTTAATAATACTTTTTAAAACCGCAACACACACCTATGGCATACCAGCAGCACCAGCTGTAGATGCAACCTTAACCACTTACACACTTAACAACTGCACCAAGGAGCATGTACTCCAAATACCCAATATGCCTGTCATAACTGATTTGAATGTAATGTACTGTAATATCAGCGAACTGGAAAATGCTTTCTTTATACGTTTCCACAACTTAACATCGTTGGAGATTACTGACAGCAAACTCACCGCGCTGGAGGACTATGCGCTGCATGGCTTGCGGCAATTGAAAAGTTTATCCTTGGCACGCAACAACATAACGGAATTAAAATCCTGGTCCATGGAACAAATGAATGCACTCATTTCGCTTGATTTGCGCCGCAATGCAATTTCCAAATTGACATTGAAGAGCTTTTATCGTTATCCAAATTTGCAACGTTTGAATCTAGCCGTAAATCTGTTAACGGATATTGATGATGGAATATTTCGCTGGATGCCCCATTTAAAATACTTGAATTTGGGAAGAAATCATTTAAAAGCGATCGATGCACGTAACTTTCATGGCATGCACCGATTAACGCATTTATCGTTGCATTTCAATGAAATCGAAGATATCGAAGGTGATTCCTTTTCAAGCAACACCCATTTGCGTTCGCTGCGTTTAGAGGGCAACAAGCTAAGGAATTTGGATTTTATGACTGTGAAGAATTTGGTGCATTTGGTTCATTTGAATTTATCATACAATGGAATCGATTCATTGGAAAGCTTAACATTCTCAAAGGACTATGAATTGATTAGCTTAGATATGAGCTATAATCGTTTAATACACATCTCCGCTGACACTTTTGCCGGACTAGAGTCACTTCAGGTAAATAATAAATCTATTTTACAATTTCAGTTTCAAATTTTGGCCTTCTAAGAAATTTATTCATGTATCATGAGATATATACAATATATTATAAATTAAATAGCATTTTACATATATCGAATTATAACGAGTTAATTACTCGGTAATTAAATTCATTAAAAAAATGTTGGAATAATTTAAAATTAGTTAAGGGATGCAATTTTTTAGAAAAGTGACCTCATACTTGAAACTAAATGTTAAAAGTATATTTTATTAAAAATAAATATAAATAAATAATAAATAAATAATAAATTAAAAATAAATTTATATTAAAAAATATAAGTTCATGATTTTAATAGGCTTAATAGGCTTAGTGCAGTTAAAAATAAAATGTCTTTTAAAAATAAAATAAAATTAAAATAATTTATGATAATTTATGATCATAATTTAATTTATGGTAAGAAAATTTGAATATCACGAGCCAGTTAATAATATACTATAAAATAAAAATTCAATAATAAACTAATTATTTTAATTCTTTTTTGTCATAAGTTCCATTGATTCACATTTATCAATAAAAGGCATTATTTATTAACTATCTTAAAGAGGATCCTGCAATAACTGAAGCATTTCATGATATTATTATTATATGAAAAAGGGGTGGTGCACTGTGACCTAAAAGCCCTATAATGCCCCTTACTCAAATTAAAGTGTTTCTCCAAATCCGATTTCTTTAATGAAGGACAGTCTAGAGTGCATCTTTCCTGATCTTGAATCCTTTTGATCTATGAAATACCCTCTTAGGTATTTCTTCCGTTTGTGCATCAGTGCCGTGCACTCCCATTTTATGATTAATAATCGCATATAATAATTTCTGAGAAAAGGGTCGCAAAAGCTCACGACAGTCCTCACTGCTAAAAATAGTATATTGTCTTTCAAATTGATAAAACATCGTCTTTGTTTAATGAATCTGGTACCCTAGAGATTATTTTATATTTCTAAAGTAAAAAATTTAAATTGGAGGAAAATTTTATCATCAAAAAGTGAACTGGTAACTACCGCAAACACATATTTTGAATAGGTTAACCCAATTTATGGTAGTATTTAGAAAAGTTATAACAGTTAAAACATCGGAAAGTTAAGTGTTAAATTAAGATGTGATTTTTTCTGTTGTGCAGAAAACAGCTGTTTTCAATTAACAGTTTTAACAATTTTGCTTTTAAACGGGCTAATTAGTAAATAATTAATTTGACCCAATATTTCGACTATGTTCTATTACAGGGCTGTCCAAAACGCAGCCCACGTGCCATATGCGGCCCGTGGCTAATATATGTGAGCGACATGTTTGTGATCTACCATAATTGATAAGTTTTGTTAAAATTACATTATTTTATTTTTATGGTATCCCTTAAAACTCTTTAGTTTCTCAAATTAGACACACATTTTAATATGTTGAGATCGGTTTTTTAAAACTTTGAATTATAAAGAAAAAGACAAAATTAAAAATTTTTTTTTTTATTTTTGAAAACATTTTATTTAAATAATAAATCATTATGATTCATACCAACATACTGTTACATTATATTAACATTATATTGTACCCTGATGATGACTATAGAATATAGTCGAAATATCGGTTCAAATAATATCTTTTGAACAACAAAAAATTGGTCTTTTGAAGTAATTATTTCTGGTACATTTTACCCACTTTGAGGTTTCTGAGTTCACGAACAATATCTGGTTGTGATTGTGATTTCCCAGCCAAATATAAAGCAATCAGACCATTATCTTTCCATTTCATTTCGATAAATAAATAATTGTCATTCGTAAGAATTTTACGTAGTTGGCAATTTCGTTTTACAGATATACCTGAGTGCAGTTGGTAACACTTCAATCGCCTAAACCCGTTTAATTCATCATGCAACACTACTGATTTTTACAAAGCAACGAATGAATTTTAGTGTTATTCGGAGACAATATGACTGATATTGTATTGATTTCTGTATACAAGTCGTTGGATTATCTCCTTCGCAATTTGTTATGGAAATGAACTGAGCAGAAATGATAACATCTGTATTGTTTATTATATTTGAATAAGTCTAAAAATCAACGGACAGAAATTAAAAAAAAAAATACTAACATAGACTATTAAATTTTTTGGCATGCGAAATCTGTACCGATATATAATATTTTAGATATTAATATGAAAAATAATGTCTATACATATGAAATTTTAAAGCAAATCAATTATTTATTTGTGGATATGAGTGATATAATCTTTTAGTCTATTAAATATACAAAGCGTTTCGCACTACATTCTCTAACGTCAGAGGATAAATTCCAATTCCAAAATTGAAAGAAATTTTTATGAAGATTGTAACATTTGAAGTTTTTTAAAAATATCTGATGTTTATAAAAATTGGACTATAATACATTTTGTCTGAAAGCTTTCAGATTCTCAAAACAAAACATGAAAACTTATTAGCTAATTAAGTTCCAAATTATTGCCTTCAAAGTAGATTCCATCGAATTCCATCGAAGCAATATAACGCTTTGAGAATTTGACTCAATCACACGTACACTTCTCGTAGGGTAATTGAGATATAAATAGGTACACAACTATACTAAAATTCCTTAACATAATTTACTTTTACAGCTATTTCGAACTATTCTTGAGGAAATATTAATTTTAGTATTGCGAACATAAATATTCGTTGAGTTGCCAAAAAAGTATTTACTATCACTATAGTGTTATATTGTGGAACCAAATTAATAGAGTTTCCAAATTTGTGTTATTAGTTATTAGAATAATGTGCTCTAAGAAGGAAGTTCAGTAAATAGAGCTAAAGATTATAAATCTATAATAAATCAAATCGGAATACAGGTTACGGCGTTTTATTTCTAATCAAATACAATATTTTATATATTAAATAACATTGCTATGAAGGATACTCATCGCTTTATATAGAACATTCTCAAACAAAAAAACTGTGTACTAGCACTGTAATGCTATGTTGTGGCACCAAATTGATAAAGTTTCTATGATAAAATTTTTAAAAACCCTAGACATTTTAAACCAAATGAATCAATTATCTGAGCCTTTTATAGTGGACACCATTTTTCTTTTTTGGTGCCTTTGTCTTTGAAAAACATTTAAGAAGTTTTATGTTATTTAAAATTTCAAGTAATTTATTTTTTTAATGACGAAATATTATTAATAAAAATTTTGTTTTTTAACAGGCTAATTGGTCAATAGTTTAATAATGCGCTTTTGAAAAAATTTGATTTTATTTGAATCTTTTTTATGATTTATACTAAAATATTGCTACATGATATTGTACCCTGATGACGAGTATCGAATATAGTCGAATATAAGTTTGAATAAAATCTTTTGAACAACAAAAAATTTTTTAAAAATGTATTATTTAACTGTTGTCCAATTAGCCTGTAAAAAACGAAATTTGTTGTGTTTGTTTATTGGTAGTTCAGCACTCTCAGAAGCCGCTAATGGCGCGGTGGCTAGTTCGGTATGGTCGCCGGTTTTAGGGTGGGGTTCTTGACAACTGTGTAATCGCTACAGACGTCAAAAAAAAAATAATCGTACCATTTTTTTACCAATAAAAAAGTATAGTATCTGACCATCGTCACGTTAGTAAAAATATCTACAACCATTGTCTCCTAAACTTCATATTGCCAATTTAGTTATTTTTTCGTGTATCTCATGGACCATAAAGAGAGCTTTCTAAAATGGTATATTTTCGGTCGATGATTTCATATTTCAAAATACAATTTTTTCTATTACTTCTACAAATCAAAGTGCTCAGCTTTACCTAACAAACCTACATTTCTTCACTTCATTTAATTCTTTATATTATACAAAGCAAAATATTTAAGAAATTTACAATTTCAATATAGTTCCCAAAAAAAAATTTTTAACTTCATATATTTAAATATCTTTTTATTTTCTTTCCTAAAACCAAGGTTCTATTCTAAACCTCAACAACATTTGGTCAAACATTATCGAAATGTGATTGTACACAACGGTTTGAATCACACAAGATACAATAGACTGAATTGGTATAGAAGGATTTCTTGTTCATCATGCAGATTTTTCCTTTAACTGCATCCGCAAGACTCATTACCTGTAAAATTTTTTGCTATACTTCCTAGTCTACCACAGCGTCCTGACCAGCCTGACCTTCCGTTTCTCCTACTCAGTTAGGAAAGTCCGGTAAGATGTCTGGCAGTACGTGTTCCAAATTGCATAGTTGACCCATGCTTAAAAATATATCTTGTTAGTATATATCTTACGATTTTATTAAGTAATTTAAAAGAAAAATTAAAAGCGAAACAACAAAAACTAAAATTAATAGCTCTATCCCAGAAGACTTATGCGGTCGTGCTAGTTGTACCACCCCTTTTAGTCAAAGATACTTCCCTTTAAGCAGTTATTTTTTTTCTGGTTTCATTTTTTTTTTGTAATATATATAATAACAAAAAATTAATCAGCCTTTCATATTTGTTTTCAAATTCAAACTTTGTTGATGATTTATTTAATATATAAAATATATATATAAATATATATATAAATATATATATAAATATACCAAATTATTCTATAAAATTTTTCTTGAAGCTTACAGAAACTCAAAATAAATAATTAGTTTTTTTTTTATTTTACAATGCTTTTTGTTTTTTCTTTAAGATATATAAGGTAAATAATGCTGTAAAAAAACATAACTCTGACGAGTGAGACACATCGTTAGTCAGATTTTTCTGTATTGTAAATAAACAAAAAAAATTTCTTACAAAACATCTAAAAAAAATGAAAAAAAAAAAAGACAGACCCATAAAGCAAATAAATAAAATGTAATCGTAGAATGCACTTTCTTTGCCGCTGAAATGACGTCACCTCAGCTGCCATTGCACCTAAATAAAATTTTTATGTAATTTTTTTTTTCCAAAATAAAATGAATAACCATTTCTTTTTATAATATATAAAAAAAATATGAAATATTTACAATCATTTTTATATTTTTATGTGTAATATTATATACAAAAAAAAATATGAAAAAAATTTATAATGTATGTTATGTATCTAATATATAGATATAATGAAAATCTCAATGCTAAGAACAGGAAACTAATATATAACCAAATAATTCGTCCGTCACTTTTATATAGTTGTGTAGCGTTGAGCAAAGCTTCAAACAGTACTAATCACCACCTAGAAATTGCACAAAACCGGGCTCTGAGAAGAGTTTTCAAAGTACCATGGTACCATTAAGACGAATGACATCCTCAGGGACTTCAAGATTGATCCCATCAAAAAAATTCATAAAGGATAGAGCCCTGAAATTATTTGCGAAATCTGACAGACTTACCAACACCGCGTTATCAAATCTCAGAATGGTTACAGGCTGCTCGGGGAGGTATGCAGATCTGAGGTCAATTATTGCTTAGTCTGATGAAGTGATAAACGATAAACTAGTCAAGGTGCAAAGAGGGTTTTTGAAGAAACCTCAAGTTAAGAAAGAGTAAAAGTGCTCAAGTACACTGACTCAACCAGCCTCAACATAATATAGTGTATAAAAAGAACGTATCACTCGTTCGCGGTAGTCCCGTAAATTTTTATGGCATTATTTTTGTTTTCTTCTACTTAAAAAAAAATAAATGATCAATTTTATAAATTTACAAATCACAATTCTTAATTAAATTTATTTTAAACATGATAATAAAAAAAAAATTAATAAATTTAAAAATTTTAAGAAATGATCACCGTAACGGAAACATGGATGATGCCTATTAAAATAACACGTCCTTAATCATATATAGTTTTCTGTTTTTTTTTCTTTGAAAAATCTGTTATTTTTGTACCGTTCCTGAAATTAGATCTGCAGCTTCAAGGATCCTTTTTTTTTTGAATTTGATCAGTAATCCAGAAATAAACTAGTTTTTCATATATATGTGTATCAATATTTTCAACACTTCTCGAGACTTGCAACTCCTACTATGACTGACTAAAAAACCA
Organism: Teleopsis dalmanni; assembly: GCF_002237135.1. Taxonomy (NCBI): domain Eukaryota; kingdom Metazoa; phylum Arthropoda; class Insecta; order Diptera; family Diopsidae; genus Teleopsis; species Teleopsis dalmanni. The sequence goes on from NC_051848.1 coordinate 55,662,590, forward strand.
TCACTTTTCTGCTAACTGTCTTCTTTTATACCTTAATCTTTTCCCGTTTTCGAGACCGTTCTCCAAAACTACCAGTTAAAACAGTTTTCCTTTCTTTATGCACATCACGAAATTTCCAAAAGATTGGCATCACTTTTCCTTTTATGAATTAATTTTATGTAGACTATTTTCATTAATATAATGCATTGGCTCTGGCAGATTTACTTTTCCCAAATCCTAATTTGCATAAAGCTTTCGTTGCATCTTCTGCTCAAAACAAAAAATGTATAAAAGCACATTGCCAATTTTTAGTAATAGAAATAATAACATTAAAAATAAATCAGTAAATAATACATATATAATAAACAAATCATATATATATATATTAAAAAAAATATAAAAAAGAAAAAAGGGCAATAAAAAAAATAATGTGATCTGGTCCGAGTACTGATGGTCAGGTGCGCCATCAAAGAAACACAAGTGGTGAGAAGAGGAGCTGCGAGGAGTGCTCATGGAAGCTCGAGGTCATGCCCTGAATATTTATTTTGTTCTTTTATGTTGACTTATAATTTTTCACATAGGACTACATAACAAATTATTATTAAAAATATTTAGTTATAAAAAAATAAATTATTTGAAATTTTTAATAACATAAAATTTTTTAAATGTTTCTCAAAGACAAAGGCACCAAAAAAGAAAAATGGTGTCCACTATAAAAGGCTCAGATAATTGATTCATTTGGTTTAAAGTGTCTAGAGCTTTAAAAATTTTATCATAGAAACTTTATCAATTTGGTGCCACAACATAGCATTACAGTGCTAGTACATAGTTTTTTTGTTTGAGAATGTTCTATATAAAGCCATGAGTATCCTTCATAGCAATGTTATTTAATATATAAAATATTGTATTTGATTAGAAATAAAACGCCGTAACCTGTATTCCGATTTGATTTATTATAGATTTATAATCTTTAGCTCTATTTACTGGACTTCCTTCTTAGAGCACATTATTCTAATAATTAATAATACAAATTTGGAAACTCTATTAATTTGGTTCCACAATATAACACTATAGTGATAGTAAATACATTTTTGGCAACTCAACGAATATTTATGTTCGCAATACTAAAATTAATATTTCGTCAAAAATAGTTCGAAATAGCTGTAAAAGTAAATTATGTTAAGGAATTTTAGTATAGTTGTGTCCCTACTCATATCTCAATTACCCTACGAGAAGCGTATGTGTGATTGAAGGCACGGTTGCCACTTATGGTACTTTAGTACCAAAATTGGTCCTTTTTTTTTTTTTTTTTTTCGTTTGGTACTGATTTTCAAAAACTGGTACATTTTTGACGACCCAATTTTATTGTGGATATTTCCAATTAATTTTTTTTATGAATGCAACTTTGCACTATTTTATATTTTGTTCATTTATAACACTATAAAAAACACAGAACGAGAAAACAAAAAGGTCCAAAAAAATTTTGGACCTTTTTTTACAGAAATGGTAACTTTTTAAACCAATTTTGGTACAGAAAAAAATTTTCAAGTGGCAACCGTGATTGAAGGCAAAAATTTGGAACTTAATTAGCTAATGAGTTTTCATGTTTTGTTTTGAAAATCTGGAAGCATTCAGACAAAATGTATTATAGTCCAATTTTTATAAACATCAGATAATTTTAAAAATATTCAAATGGTACAATCTTTATAAAAAATTCCTTGAATTTTCAAATGAGAATTTACCCTCCGACGTAAGAGAATGTACTGCGAAACGCTTTGTATACTTAATGCATTAAAAGATTATATCACTCATATCCACAAATAAATAATTAATTTGCTTTAAAATTTCATATTTATAGACATTATTTTTCATATTAATATCTAAAATATTATATTTCGGTACAGATTTCGAATGCCAAAAAATTTAATAGTCTATGCTATTATATTTTTTTTTTAAATTTCTGTCCGTTGATTTTAAGACTTGTTCAAATATAATAAACAATACAGATGTTATCATTTCTGCTCAGTTCATTTCTATAAAAAATTGCGAAGAAGAAAATCCGACAACTTATATAAAGAAATCATTACAATATCAGTCATAAAAAAACTGCAACCTGACCTTAAAAGGTTCGGATAGTGAAGACTCGACTTAAACGAAATCTACGTCGTAATAGTAATCAAACGGATAATGACCAAAGAACTTAAAATATCCCAGTGAAGCATCCGACGCATATACTAAAATGAGCTCAAGTTAAAGCGTTACAAGTTCCAAGAGACACAAGATCTTACACCAAAGTAACAAAACGTAAGAGTCGAAACAGCAAAGAAGTTGTTCCGCTTGCACAAACCAGAAGCGTGGCGATTTTCCAAACATGTTCTCTGATGAAAGCAATCTTCTTTTCCATTGAGCAGTTAATAAACTCTCAAAATGATCGTATTAACTTAACTGAACGCGAAGCTGTTCACTGTCGTGGTCACCTGAAATAAGTTTCCATCAAGTAATGTTATAGGCAGCTGTGATCGCTTATTGACGCTTACGAATCCTTTTCATCTTATCTGTTGTCAAAGTCAATGCGAGTTATTATCGGGAAAATGTTTTGCTTTAGTTGCTTTAGAGCCGTGGGCATGCAAACATTTCGGTCATAGAGCATGAACGTTCCAACATCTCTCAGCACCAGTCTCGGTCTCATGAAGCTCGTGTGAACCAATGTTCCACACTTCATTTCGCCCACAAAATGGTTTTCGAATTCGCCAAATGTAAAATATGTCAGTATATGTACGCTGAAGAAAGCTATTATTCAGGAATGAGCCACATTACCAGAAGGTCACATTCGTTTGAAGGCCATAGCCAAAGCAAAAGGTGGCCATATCGAGCTAGTGAATGGATTTTGATATTTTGATTATTTTCACAAGTTTTTGTAATTTGAATTAATAAAAAATAATTTCACACAAAATACATATGTTCGCTTAAATAAATAACACTTTAATCGTCTGTACTAAAACGGATTTGGTATTTTAATATCACTTGTAGAAAAAGGCGGCGCTCCACAAACATTTTCAATAGCCTAGTATAAGTACCTTCTGCTCAAAAAGTATCCGGATTTTGTTGTTTGTTAACTACTCCTTAAGTAATAGACCTTTTTTAAAATTTTTTGTTGTGTTGGTACACCCTTTCTTGACATATGGTACAAATTTGAGCGCCACCTGTCAATTAGTTTGTTCACAGCAGCTGTTAATGTGAGACTATCTCAAGTGCATTTAGCGACTTATACTATGGAAAATTCTTGTTGTACGCGATTTTTTGACCAAACACCCAAACACGGCAGGCACCATATTCGCCAGATCTGGATCCGTGCGACTTTTTCCTGTTCCCGAAACTCAAACTGCCTCTTCGTGGTAAGTGTTTTGAGTCGATTAAATCGGTAAAAGAGAACTCGCTGAAGGAACTAAAAGCCATACCTGCACGGGCCTACGAAAAGTGTATGGAAGATTGGGTTAAGCGTTGGCATATGTGTATCGCTTCAGAAGGAGAATATTTTGAAGGAGATAAAATAAATTTGGAATAAAATTTAAATTTGAGTATTTTATTTACAAAATCCGAGTACTTTTTGAGCAGAAGATATTATATTAATCTGCTTAAAAACCTCATCCCTTTATGTTGGAAGCCTAATGGGCATACCTTAATACCATGAAAAACTGTTCAATTGCATTGATATAGCACCGCAGGATATTTCAAAAATTAGCAAATATAAAATCATTTAAGTAAAATCTCTTCATAATTGAAATATTTCCTTTTTTCTGCCTCCATCATTATATTGTTGGGTATATTAAGGCTTTAAAACCTTAAAGCAAACAATGAAAGTTATTTTTCCCTCTCAAATATTTGCAGAATTCAATATTTATCCGAACACACAAAATATCGGAAAATGCATTTCGTTCTTTGGCAATTTTCCCATTGACTCATTGCGCCTAAAGTGCTGAACTGTTAAACGCCATAATTGAATGAATTAAAAACGATTTTGCCTGTAACTGTTGCACAAATAACAAAATGGCCGCATTATTTAAATGAAAATTGTTTGAAAATTAGGAAAACTCCTCTTCATCAACATCGGAAATGTTTACAATGAAATTTTAAATGATAAATGGTTACTGCTTTACGAGTATGAGTATTAAAAGCCGACTATGTGCCATAAAGGAATTTAATTGAAAATTTCACACAACAACCATTAGCCTTACATATAAAAAAATTTTTATGAAGTATTAAACGCAAGTATTAATCTTAAGTAAATATTAATAGTAAATTAATTAACAATCGTTTTTACGTACTTCAATTTGTTTTAAATTCTAAGCATTTGAAAAGCCTCACTATCACGAAAATGTAAAATACTATTTGAATTTCGTCTATTGTTAAGGTTCGTCGTTTCATTGTAGATAGTACCTTGGTTCACATTTTTCAGTTATGTATATTACTCTCATCTTATAGACATAATATCAACTTTCACAGTAGATAGGTACTTCTGATAACCTATTGAATATTTTTCTATTAGTTCTATTCACATATCGCTTTCTTAAGCACTCTATTGAATAATAAACATGACCACGTGGCATATACTGTCAGTATATTGTGAATAATAAACTCGGATGCCAGATCACTTCCTATAGTCACAGTTCCTTATGAATAATAAACTCGGATGACAGATCATTTTACTCTTACAGATCATCATTACTATGACGTTCATAATATTTTGGGTGTCCCAACTTTTATCATTTCTTACGAAATTCTTTCTTTACTAAATCATATGCAGCGTTAAAGTCTATAAATATGCAAAAAATATCATTACACCTCCAACTCAAAAAGTACCCAGATTTTGTAAATAAAACACACAAATTTAAATTTTATTGCAAATTTATTTTATCTTCTTCAAAATATACTCCTTCTGAAGAGATACACATATGCCAACGCTTAACCCAATCTTCCAAACACTTTTCGTAGGCCCGTGCAGGTATGGCTTTTAGTTTCTTCGCCAAATTCTCTTTTCGCGATTCAATCGACTCATAACGCTTACCACGAAGAGGCAATTTGAGTTTCGGGAACAGGAAAAAATCGCACGGATCCAGATCTGGCGAATATGGTGCCTGAGCGATGACAGTGGTGACGTGTTTGGGTGTTTGGTCAAAAAATCGCGTACAACAAGAATTTTCCATAGTAAAAATCGCTAAATGCACTTGAGGTAGTCTCACATTAACAGCTGCTGTGAACAAACTAATTGACAGATGGGGCTCAAATTTGTACCATATGTCAAGAAAGGGTGTACCAACACAACAAAAAATTTTTGAAAAAGGTCTATTACCTAAGGAGTAGTTAACAAACAACAAAATCCGGAAACTTTTTGAGCAGTAGGTATACCCATTTTATTTCAAATCTGTGCGTCATCGTCATCGATCTGCTGAAATCCACTAATTTGACTACATTGTTTATGTTTTATTATGGTTTAGATGGTGTTAAGGAAGCTTGTAGCTATGTAATTAAAACAATCGACTTGACATCGTCCCATTTTTCTGGATCAGACCTATATGTAAACCAAGTTCACGTATATTATATTTGGTGTAAATACATTAGCGGTGTGGCGTTTTTACATGACATTATAAATTCTCTTATAGAAATTCATACGAAATTGTTATTAAATATTATTTTCTTTTCTTTTGGTTATTATATACTTTTCTATTAATATGCCAATAATAAGAGATAGCATAAGAGATTCAAAAGCAACAGGTAGAAAGCCCCCATTACTTTCCACCTGTTGCTTTCTAAGCACAAATTTTAAATTTACACATTTTTTCTATGTTTGTGATGAAAATGTATAACAGAGAAATGTTATCGTTTATGTTATGTTGTTGCAGAGTTAACAGAAAAGCCCTGTCACTGCCAATGTAAACTTAATGTTGAAAGTGTTTTCAATAATTAGTACCCACCAACTAAATATGCATTATTTTTGTAGTATTTAGTTTTTAAAAAATATATTTAATTAAAATTATATATAACATATATACATCTATATATCGTTATATGAAAAAACCATTTAACTGATTTCTATATGTTTTATACCAGCCAACATGAATTACAGACGGACTACACACTATGTTAAATAATTATTGATTTTATCATGTTAAACCACATTTTTTGATTTCTGTGTACTTCTCTGCTCAGTGAGGAAGGGCTGTTTGATAAGTTACTGATAAGTATGAAAAGAATATATTTAAAATTTTTTATTACATTTTTTAATTAGTTACAATCACATTTTATTTTGAGAAACAATAAATTATTACTTACCTCATTCCAAAAAGTTTAGTCCATAGTTCCTTGATACAATGTATACGATTAAATACTATCTTATGTAGATTATTTTTGTTATACTTTAACTTCGTGGAAAGGATACTGTTCCAGAAGAAAACATGAGCATACAGTCATGAAACCGTCAATATCTTTAAAAACGATGCATTCGAGAGAATTAAATATCCTTTCATATGATGGTCTTTTGCTTATTCTGCTGAAACAAGTGTTTTGAAATGAATTTTTTGTGGGAAATGTTCAACCACAAAAAATATTATTCTCAAAACTAATAATAAATATTTTTGCTTTTCTATAACTACGCCTTTTAAATTCTTGAAAGTATCCTATTGTTCTTCCATCTCATATTGTATTTCTATTATGATCGTTTGGAGCAAACAAAATACTGTATTTATCAAAAAGTTTGCACAAACTCTCTAATATCATCTAAATATCTTCCTAAAGTACTGTATATTCCAACAAATTTGCACAAACTCTCCGATATCATCCAAATAGTTAGCGTACCATCTGGACAGGAAAGGATATTGGCACATTACTATGTTTTACCTTAAAATCAGCTACAAATAGTTTCCCATGAATTGTCTTCAACACTCCCTTGCTCATACCAGCTTCATGCCAATCAGAGTCTATTGATGTTAATCTATTTCTACTTCTAGATAGATCAAATGCAGTTTGTTATAAAAATGATTCCTGAACGAAAACTCTCAGTATTAGTTTTCTTTAAGCTGTGTTATTCTTTTTTGTATTATGACTAGAGCAGGAGGATGTTGAAGACATTGTGGGATCCACCTTGTTGTGCAATGTTGTTATTCGGTTTTTTGAGAGCATGTTCTCAGCCCCATTTGCGTTATCAGTGGATAATATTAATCTTTATGGTCCTCAGATACACCATATTCGATGTGGACATTAATTTGAAACAATCTGTATTTTTGACTAATTTGCAGTTGTAGTCTTTAATGGCACACTTCCAAAAAAAAAAACACAGAAATTAATTTTAACTTGCATTACATAAGGAAATTTTTCTAGTAATGTATATACGACTGATGTTTCATAGCCTATGTTTTAGGCTATGATGTTTAAGCCTATGGATCTCAACTCTGTGGTCCAAGGTTTGAGTCAAATAGGCAGATAATCAAACGATATCAAAACACGACACATTTATCGTGACTTGAATATTTCGACTGTTGCTGTAATAATCACTCTTAAGCCTGAAGACCCTTAAAAAGAGCTTGAAGTTCACTGCAACACAGAAGCTTGATCACTCCTTCAAACAGAAGACCTCGTATGACAGTTAACGAGAACAAAAACGTCAGATTTAATTAATTTAATCACATATTAATCACTAGACTAGATATAATATTACAGATAAAGTTTAGTATGGATTATTCAATTTTAAATTTGTTTCTCGAACTTATTTTATAATAATATATTTTATATATTTTATATTCAGGTACAGGTTACTCTTTTTAGTTTATTTTTTTTTTTATTTCATAAATCAAAATTCAACATTTGTTTAATATTTCTATAGTCTATATTTCGACGCTCCTTGAGTTTTAGTACTATTAAACTAAAATCAATATCCATATGTTAGGTTTTTGAATCCGTTGTCTAATGTAATTAAGTCCCCAGAGGATTTTAGGTCCCCGTTGTAAAAGTATTGCTAATTGGCAATAAAAAAACTTAATTTTTTTTGCTTTTACTAGTGCGTAACCTCAAAACGTTGTTGTGAGAAGCATAGGTTTAACTTAATAAACAATATTAATACTATCAAATCTCTAACTATTTCGTACAGATATTAAACATCAGTCACAATTTCATAGAAGATATCGAAGCACGTAGCTTCCATGAGCTAACGAATCTACTGCACATCGACATTTCAGGCAACAACGTAACACGTCTGCCCGCGGATATTTTTAATGGCACGAAATTACTGCAACACATCAATTTGTCACGTAACGCACTGCAGGAAATCGATGCTACACTCTTAGCAACTGTACCATTCCTCAGTACGGTCGATTTGTCAAAGAATCAACTTCATACGGATGCATTCATTAAAAACTTGGCTACTGATTTAAATCGAACCGCATTAGAATTGAATTTAAGTGACAATCGCTTCAGTATGCTGAACCTGTCAGCGTTGACGGACTTTCATCGCGTGGGACTAGCAGGAAATGTTTGGAGTTGCAAATGGCTCATCCAGGAATTGCTAAGAATGCCACCAACTATACACTTCGACCATAGCTATTCAGTGGCAACAACATGGAGTACTGCAATGCTGAACGTGAGCGGCATAGACTGCCACGATGAAATGACACAACGTAATATAATCGTTCTCAATGCAGGCTGTGCACTTGATTGCAGATCAAGCGATTCCGAATGCGGAGTAAGTTTTGGAGAAAGTACATTTTTTGCTTAAATAACATAATGATATTATCTTTAACTCTAATAAAATTTTCCTTTTCTCTCTCTCTAGTTAAACAATAAAGTTATCAAACCCACACCACCAGCGCTGCTCTGGCCACGCGTACGGCTTGATAAATTTGACTCACGTTCAGTGATTATATGGATGCTCATCTCAATAGCTATAGCATTTTCTATATTGCGCGTTGCTCGACGCTACTTGGACCGAAAGGAACGCAAAAAAATGCTATTGAAAAGGAAAGAAATGGTAAAAAGTAATAGAATTATTTTTACATATCTTGAAAGTGTGAACTAATCAAAGCATAAGCTACGGATTTTAATAAAAATTTTTTATACAAACAAGTGATTAGTTATGTAAGTTGAGCCAGTGCACTTAAGCACTCTCACTCTTTGTTAACTCGAGGTATTTTAAAAACGCCTTGACTGGATTATTGTTTATCACTTCATCAGACTAAGCAATAATTGACCTCAGATCTGCCGAGATCTCCCCGAGGAGCCCGTAACCATTCTAAGATTTGTTAACGCGATGTTGGTAAGTTTGTCAGTTTTCGCAAATAATATCAGGGCTCTATCCTTTATGTATTTTTTGATGGGATAAATTTTAAGGTCTCTGAAGATGTCATTTGTCCTAATGTACCTTGGTACTTTGAAAAGTCTGCTCAGAACCTGGCTTTGTGCAATGTTGCATAAAGGCCCTTTCATATTCTTAGCTGATATTTTCAAGAAACTAACTTCGAATTGTCTAACTTCGAATTTATTACTCAACACAAGAAACACAATATTATGCACTGTTATATTCTCATATAAACTATAGTTCCGTCTATATATGGATATCGAACTAGTTAAGTATTACAAAAACCTCTATACAATAACGCAATGACATACCATGAATCTTATAATTAAGAACAAAATCTATCTTTATATATATTCTTCAGTTCTTCCATAGACCTCAATAGTCTTCAATAGTATTAGTTGACAAACAGAAGCTTTTATTAACAAAAAAATTTATTCTACCTATTACATATTTTTGTAAGGCAGTGGCTTTCAGTAAGCAGACTTTAGACTTTAATTTAAAATAAGCTTTGAAATTTACTTAGACTTCAATGAATTGAACACATAATAATGTTTATTAACAAATATATTCCATTCTCAATTTATTTTCCAACGAAATAAAGTACCCAATCGATCAAGATGTCCTGTGCTGTGATTTCTAATCCTATATTCTTTATGAAATCTTATGTTTGAACAAATTCTTTTTGAGATATAGACTTTTATGACTACATCTTTCTTTACGTTAAAGTTTCTTTTTAATCCCAGTATATCCCAGTATTTATTGAAAACGAACGATATAATGTTTTTCATTTCAAGGAACAGAAAATAACCTCCCGAAGTTAAAATCACTTCCGTTTTAAAACAATATGGAAGTGATATGTTGTATATATCGTATATAAATTTGCAGTAATTTGTTTCGAATACGATTAACTGACTTTCTGACCAAACTTTCAATCTACTAGGAGAACTATTGCTAATACTTTTATATCACTAATTTTATACTATTAGAATATTAGAACTTCTGTTTCTCTTCAGTTTAAACTTCAACTTTAGGTCTTACTGTTGCAACAAAAATTATTATTATATTATTTCTAAATATTTATATCTGTCTAATAATAAAATAAATTTTTATAATTATTAAATAAGAGATATTCTATTTATTATAAATATATTCAATTTCCGAGTGTCGATTGTACGAATCGTAGAGTAACATCAGCTTGACTTTCTCCATATTATGTTCCTGGATTAGGTTCTATGCACAACAATATATATATATATATATATATATCTATATTATACCTGTCTGATAAAATACATTTAAATGAGATATTTTATTTATTATAAATATATACAATTTGCAGTTTCGATTGTACGAATCGTAGAATAACATAGGCTTGACTTTCTCCGTATTACGCTCCTCGATTAAGTTATATGCAAAAGAAAGAAATGAAACCACCCAATAAATAATGCCTCTACAGCTGGTCAATGATGTTCTTCTAATATAACACACCAAGTGAATTTGTTAAAAAAAAACTTTCACAGCAAATTAATAAAAAAGCTAGAAAATCGAATGTACAAGTGAAGTCAGCTTTGAATCAATTGGCTAATGACCACTGACACTGAGCATCAAATTTGACAGGGCACGAGTTCAACCCTGGGTGCTTGCAAGAGAATTATTTATATATAATTAAATATAAGAAATATTTTCAAGACCACCGATGATGGATATTTGGCAATACTTGAAACAGTTGTATGGTCAGTCAAAAATTCAATTAATAAAAAAAAAATATAAAATAAACTTTTGTTGTTGTAGTTCACTACTGTTCGAAAAAAGTCTCTTTATGAAATAATTAAATATAAGATGTAATTTCAAGAGCAGTGATGATGAATATTTGGCAATACTCGAAACAGTTGTTTGGTTAACCAAAAGTTAAAATAACATAAAAATAATTTTTGTTACTGTAATTCACTACTTTTTGAAACTTCTGCACCAAATATACTAGTTTCTATTAAATAAAATTATTACTTCCGACATAACTGAAGTTAAAATCAAATTTCATTAAATAATAAAAAATAAAAAAAATATTTAATAATTTCATTAATTTAATTAATTTCTATATGTTTAAGAAATTATATATCAAATTTGTCAATAGCTGTATATATATGCGAAAATACTTGAAATCCTCTCGATATTTTGCATTATTTGTATCTTGCACCTTTACCTTATGACCATTTTTAAAATTATTGTGTTAGGGGACATTTTCATCCTGAATATGGAATCGTCTAATGGTGGAATCGTCAGTATTCAATTCTTGGTTATTGCTTTTAAATGATTTTATATTCCAGATCGATAATCTAGAACATTATTTTGGCTTAAATTCATTAAAGTCTTAAATTTTTCCGTTTCATTATTTAAGTATGTGTGTCATTTTTTAGGATGTGTATATAGTAAATATATATAGTATATATTATAGTATATGATATAACATATAGTATAGCATATAGTAGTACTATATGTAAAATTTATTGTATATATAGTATATATATGTATAGTATTTATATAGTATATAATATATATACCATATAGTTTAATGCTATGAGTACTTGTAGTTATTCAGTTAACAAATCGGGAGTACATCTGAGAGTACATAAGTAACATATATTTTAAAGCAATCTGTTTCAAATTTGTTATATTCAATTAGGGTAACTTATTACGAATAGAAGATTATTTGTACAACATTAAATACTCTATACTAGGTCCAGATCATTGCAAATGTCATATATATAATAAATGTATGTATAAATCGAATTTAAGAAACTCGTAAGCTTCAAGAAGTCAAACCTTGAACTCAACAAATTTTTATATTCTACTTAATTTTCTATTTATTATTTATTTATACAATTCAATCAATTAATTTTATTCATAGTTAAATATTTTTGTTATTTTCTATAGCCTCAATTACGTCCTGAAGCCTTAGCGCTAGGGGAGTCTGTGCGAACTTTTCAACCTGATCTAGAATTAGAGACATACGATAAGGAACAACGGAATATGCGGCAAATTTAAAATGTATCTCAGTTTTTTAAATTTAATGTTAATTTTGTATTCACAATTTATTACTTTTAGTATAAAAAGCATTTTTTTCTATTACAGTAAACATGTGTTGAGTTTATTTATTAAAATTAAATTATAGTATTAAAATTTAAACAAGAAATAGTATCTTTTACTTATACATTCCTTCGATGATATTGGCGTACTTTTGTAAAACGATATTGCGTCTCATCTTGAGAGTAGGACCTGTAACAAAATTTTTATCATCATTTAATAATAAATAATAAATAATTATAAAATTAATTCATATATTATTGTATTAGTTATATGTAAAATTAATAACTTTACCTAATTCGCCGGTTGGTGTAGAGAAATCATGTGGCAGTATGGAAAATTTTTGCACCTTCTGTGCATTCGATATAGAATGTTTATTGGCGCGTTGTATACCCTCTTCAATTGCTTTCATAACGATTGGATGTGGTTTCACTTCCACATTTGATGCATCTAAATCGCTTATATCAGTAGGTATTTCTAATACTTCAGACAATCTTGTCAATTCAAGATTAAAAGATTTTAGCCAATCAATGGCTTCTTTGGTTAATATATCTGTTGGTCTACCTGTGTTATTATCAAATTCTGTCTAAAATATAAATTTATATAATGAGTTAAGGACCATACGAGCTTATATAAATATTCAAAAGTTACCTTTAAAGTTAGTAGAACAGTTAAATATTTCTTATGATCACCAACAACCATAGCATTACTGATAATGTGTAATTCTCGCTTGATTAATTCTTCAATATGTATAGGTGGTATGTTTTCACCGCCTGCTGTTATGATTAACTCCTTTATGCGTCCAGAAATAATTAAATTACCTTGAGTATCTATGTAACCAATGTCACCAGTATGCAACCAACCGTCTTCCTTGAGTACATCTTTTGTATTCTGAACATCATTTAGGTATCCCATGAAGTTAGTGCGCCCTCTTAAGCAAACCTAAGTTTAAAGAGCTCATAATTAAATCATATATAGTATTTTTAGAAAACTGTTGATTACAAAAACTATTTTGTAAATAAATATAGTAATAATAATTAATAATTTATATTTTGCTTTTAACAAAAATATGCCGTTTAGAAATTAAGCTAGCGCTATTGAAAAGTTTAATTCCAATAAAACTGAACAACTTAATAATACTAACGCTTTAGAACACAACAAGTCAAGTACTCGTTCAAGGTGGATTAACCGAGTAAAATAAGGAGATGCACTCTCTTCTCTAATATTCAGTCGACTGCTTAATAGTGTTCTATCAGAAATGGACGTTGATAAAAGTCTGTTTAACAATGACCTTCAATTTTTACTATATTAGTCGAAAGCCCCAACACTTTAAGATCATCGTTCAGAAAACTTAAAAGCTTTACTCAAAAAATCGGACTAAAAATTAATCATTAAAAAATAAAATATATACTGAGATCAAAATCCAGAGTCTGTAGTAATCGGTTTAATATTGATACTATTAACTTTGAAGCTATCACAGAATTCAAATACCTTGGAATAGTACTGAATTCTAAAGAAAATATATCAGTTGCGATACAAGTTACAATTTAGACAGCAAATGAGACATAAAACTTACATATAAAATTTTTTTTAATCTAATATAACAAATACTTAGTATGTATAAAATCCTAATTAGATCAGTTCTAACGTAGGGCTGCGAATTATGCACACACGCAGACGGAAACATGCCAACTACTATCTCACGAACGGAAAGTACTTTTTTATTTGATAATAAAATAGTTTTTATTTGATACAACCACGAATTAGAGGACTCAATCGATAAGCAGAATATAACACAATACATAAAATCATAACGACTAAGATGGCTAGGACACGTCAAGCAGCGTATAAACCGAGAACTATCAGCAAAACAGCATTTGTAAGAAACCTAATTGGATCTTGAAGAAAAGGCAGACCTAGACAGAGTTGCTTAGATGAAGAAGAATTAACAGAGTTGCTGAAGAAGATTTAATGAGGCTACGCATGAGCGTTTGGAAAACTTGGTGTCGAATTGAGTCAGATGGCAAAAATTGGTTGAGTCCAAAAATTGATATGTCATCGTCAATGATACTGGAAGCAAAACTATTACAATGTATGTTTCCAATAATGGAAACATGTGGAGAACATGTGGAAACGAAATTAAAACATGATGTGTGAATTTATTTATAATATCTTATGGATATATTAACAACTGTTCCAGCTAAGAAAGGATGCAACAAATGCAATCCAATAATTCTAAAATATAGTCTAAAATTTTCGGCAAATTTCTTGTCCATAACTTTTTTTGTATACTTATGAAGACTATTTCACATATTTAATACTATGATATTATATATCTAATTAATATATTTAATATATATGTGACTTAAAATGAATTTGTTTTCTTTCAAATTGAAATACATTCCTTATAGACAAACATCCTATAAATTAAGTTTAAGTATTTAAATTTACTCAAAATTCTGCACGTATCTGTACTTTTATCAAATTTTTTAGCTCGCCCGCCATACCCATAATTTTCAATATTATGATGACAGATGATTTTTTTTTCAATCATAAATGCTACGAAATAATCTATAAAACGTATATATTGGCTTCCATTATTTAAATTGTGTCGATTTTCTTCAAGTTTAAAATAATATCTATCAAATTTTCTGCATTCATCTAAACTAATATAAACAAAGTATTACATACCTCACCGTGCCCATTGTTATCAGGATTACAAATTTTCATTTCCACACAATCGATTGCTTTACCAACACTCTTTAGGTTAGTTTGATCAAATGAGAATGCTATTGCTCCACTTGTTTCGGACAAGCCATACACATCAATCAATACCATATCCAAGCTGAGAAAATACTTTTTAAGCTCCTCGCGTACCGGTGCACCACCAATTATCAAACTTTTGCAATTATCCAAACCTAATGCACTCTTAATGTGGCCAGTTATTTTCGATGAATACCAGTATTTAAAATGCGAAGGTGTCTTTCTGCTCAATTTATAACTTATTAAAAAAGAACCCAAAATATTATTAATCAACTTACCTCTCGTATATACACATATGATATTGCTCCACATTTTGTCTGGCAAAGCGTACAATGTATTTTGTGATGGCTGACAAGTTTACCTCTATACTAACAAGCTTTTCTTGCATTTTTTCAAAAATTCGCGGTACACCAAAAAATCGTGTCGGTTTGGCTTTAGCTAATGTTCTTCCTAATGTGCCCTTCAATGCACCACGATCCGCAAAATAAACACAGCCATTATTATACAAAGGAAGATATATATCAAATATCTGAGCTGCAATATGATTTAATGGTAAGTAAGTCACTACGGTTTCAGCGCCCTCCTTAATATCGGGTAGAATTTTCGTGATGGCCTTTGTGTCGTAAACGATTGCATCATGCGAAACCATAACCGCTTTCGGCATACCAACAGTGCCTGACTAAAAGGAAAATATGATTTATACACATTTACTATGCCCAGAACTAATATTGTTACACGACTAGGCGTATTTAAGTTTTTCGTACGTTAAAACTCGTACGTACTTTATAACGCATTATTAGCGACTAACAACAACTAACACTTACTGTGTAAATCAATAGGGCACACTCATTTGCGCCCACATCACGCTCCCTGCGCTCCAATTCCTCTTTCAGTTCTGCACCGAACTGCATAAGCAACAAATCCTCCCAACGGTAATAACCCTCGTCAACACCAACGAAGTCCTCGTACGGACCATGCAACTGCAAGACCGCACGTAAACGCGGCAGACGAGATTTTATTGCACGCACCTTTGCCATTTGTTGTGTGTCGTCCACAACACAAACAGTTGCTTCCGATGTGTCGAGTACATGATAAACTGCTTCCGCCGAATTGCTAGGATAAATGCCAGCCACAACACCACCAGCACGTAAAGTGCCAAACTCTGTATAAAACCACTCAGGACAGTTAAAAGCAAGTATGCCGACAGAGGAGCGGGGTTGCAGACCCACGTGCAATAGTATCAACGCTGCCTGCTCTACTTGCTTCGCATACTCAGCATAAGTAACCGTGCGCCAAACGCCTTCCGTGGTTTGTGGGTGTGGGTGTGCATTTGCAGTTGCATTTAGATCCGGATCCAACTCGTACACCAGTGCAGGATATGTTGCATACTTTTGACAGCCTTCGCGAAAAAATTGTGGAATTGTCTGTGGCTTGATTGCCGAAAGGCCCTGCTTGCCTAACCGTAGCTTAATGGCTTCATGCAGGGAGTTGCTTGTGTAACTCGTGGCGGCCTTAATTGAGCTCAATGATGACATATCAATGGTGTCTCCCATTATTGCTAATGTTGTTGCACTTTAATTGCGGTAAAACCAGAAGTTCGGGCAAAGGTTCTGTTAATGTCTTCGCTTACTTGTACTATAAATCTTATGAACTCGTTTGCAGCTTGTAGATTTAAAGGACCTTTAATATAAGAAATATTGTGATTAAATAAAAATAAATCTCATATGTATATACTATGTAATATATTCAATATTTTTATAACCATATACTAACTTATATATATGGATTATAACTTATATGGACTATATTATATGTATGTATGTGACAAAAAATGCTGTTTATAACACAAATGCCATTAGAACAGATCATTTCAACGTAATCCCATGTAATGAAAATTAGTTTTATTATTTATAAACATACTTAAATATTTTTATTCTCCGATACAACCTAACCTAATAGTATACATTACTTACAGGCGTTATCGGAGACCTATAATTGCAGAGTATATATAAAAAATACAATTATTAGTTAATTGTTTTATTAAAATCAAGAGAATTATAAAGTATATATTTTAAATAAAAAAAATATATTAAAATTTAAATATTTGTTCCACCGTAAACTAACTGTCGACTACAAGAACGTTTGTAAGCCTGGCCTACCTGCAAGTCCAACAAATTATAGGTATACGAACTATAAACTAATTAAATAAAAAAATTCGAATATTTTCTAAGATCACTGATGATGAGTACTTTTTGCCAATACTCGAAACAGCGTTTAATCAAATTTTTGTTGCTGTTTCTTCATTACTGTTCGAACCCTTCTAGTGTGTACTTTGCATTAACATTTTACAACGAAAAAGATATTTTCTACGAAAGCTAATATTAATCTCTAAATATGAAAGTATACATATAAAGCATAAGTATGATATTGTCTTCAAAATGTGTACATATATATTCAAACATATGCTATATTTTTCCAGATATAAAAAGGAATACAAAACCTATATATAAGCTATTATATATGTAGTAGCTAAATTTACAGCTACTGGGCAATATAACTGAATTATATGTTAATTGTGTAGACGATTGTTTGTGAAAGTATTATAAATTCGATTTTAATGACCTAAGAGATTAATCCATAAGAATGACTGAAATATTAAACATATAAAATGTTTTATAAAACATAAAAGGGAGTGTTTTTAATTTGTAAAAAATTATATTTTTTAGTATTTATATTTATATTTATATGTATCTCTTTGTTAAGTAAAACTGATTATTTCACTTGTTTATGAGTTGCTCATACAGATAATAAAATAATACATCAATTTACCAATAAACCTATAAAAATAGAACATAGGTATACCTAAGTAGGTATATTCATTTGATCATTATAACATCTAACAACACTATAGTTCTGAGTCATTTATATCTATAGAATCGTTATTTAATCGTGGTAAAACAAGTCAACGCTTCGCAAGTTTATTGAAGTCACGATATTTTTTTTATTTATTCTGTAAAACCTTAGCTTTTCAACTTTAACCGGTTATTGCCAGAGATACAGATGTCTAGATGAAAAATGAATTGCAGATTTGAGATTGATCAAAAAAGAGAATTTAATGTCGTACATTGTAATCGATCCACCTAACTTTTTCTTAGTTTGTTTACCTATATTTCAAAGTCTTTAGGTCTGTCTGCCTGCCAGTTTATTTGTCTATTTCTATGTAAGTCTGTCTATCTGTTTATTTATTTGTCTATCTATTAGCATTTTTATGCTACTGCTTGTCTATTTGTGGAAGAATCTCTGTTTTTTTTTTTAAGAAAAACGAAACAATAGTAATATAGATTTTCGATAAAACTATCTGTATCTATCTAAGTACTTGCCTTATCGATCTGTCTATCTAATTGTCCGTCTGTCCGTCTATTTGTTTGTTTTTTTGTTTATCTCTTAGTATATAGGTATGTTTATTTGACTGTGTTTTAGCGTCTTCATATGTATCTCTATTTGTCTATCTCTATTTATATTTCTGTTTGTTTAATTATCTGTCTGTTTATCAATCTGTGCAGATATCTGTCAATTTTTTAGATTGATTTTCAATCTGATTGTCACTTTTCAATAATTTTATTTTTTAGAGGGTTTTCGAATAGCAAAGAAAGAAAGAAAGAACGATTACAAAAATTTATTTAATTTTATTGAAATTAGTCGTTGTATGGTCCAACGCTATTTCGAGTATTGCCCAGTACTCATCATCAATGGTCTTAGGAAATAATCGAAATTTTTAATTAGTTTACAGTCAGTATATACCTTCTGCTCAAATCCGGATTTTGTTGTTTGTAACTTACTTCCTAAGTAATTGACGTTTTTCAAAAATTTTTTGTTATGTTGGTACACCCTTTCTGACATATGGTAGAAATTTGAGCGCCATCTGTCAATTAGTTTGCTTACAGTAGCTGTTAATGTGAGACTACCTCAAGTGCATTTAACGATTTTTACTATGGAAAATTCTTGTTGTACGCGATTTTTTGACCAAACACCCAAACACGTCACCACTGTCATCGCTCAGGCACCATATTCGCCAGATCTGGTGCCGTACGCATTTTTCCTGTTTCCGAAATTCAAATTGTCCCTTCGTGGTAAGCGTTTTAAGTCGTTTGAATCGGTAAAAGAGAATTCGCTGAAGGAACTTAAAACCATACCTTCAGGGGCCTACGAAAAGTGTATGGAAGATTGGGTTAAGCGTTGGCATATGTGTATCGCTTCAGAAGGAGCATATTTTAAAGGAGATAAAATAAATTTGGAATAAAATTTAAATTTGTGTTTTATTTACAAAATCCGAGTACTTTTTGAGCAGAAGGTATAAATTTTTTTTTTTTGTAATAGGTTTTTTAACACAATTTCTCAAAACTATGTATAATAAATAAAATATAATAATATTAATTCTACTGCTTTAAATGTATATCATGAAATGTTTGTATATATATGTAAATATATATATATATATATATATATATATATATATATATATATATAATTATATATATATATATATGTATGTAGAGCATAGTAACAAATATGCACTTTTTTATTTATTTACTTTTTAATTGAGTAGATTGCCGTAAGCTTGAAGTATTTTCATATATTCATCGTGTCGATGTACGAACCTATTAGCCCACTTACATTAAAAAGTCTTATTACAAAATAAGATCGAAATAGGTTATCACTTTCAGTTATTGTATATTTGAATTAAAATAAAATGAAAAATAATTGAAAGTATGACAAACCTATCTGTTATTGTACTATGACAGTACTAGAGTCGCTTAAGAGATCAACTACGTCAAATCAAATAAAAATAGAAATTAAACGTTAAGTAACAACTAATCAAAATTAAACTTTGTACTACAAGTAAATAGATTATTTAAATAGCTTATTATAGATTATTAATAAACTAATAAAATTGATTTTATTCTGTTAAAATAAAATTATTAAAAATTGTACTACAATTACAGAATTCTACACTTCATCTAAAAGGAAATTTTAAGTCGAAGCATTATATTTCACTGTAGTTATTCTAATTCACTGAAACACCTTAATTGTTTGTAATTAATAATAAAATATACAAACAAATATCATACAAACGATTTAAAAGCTTAAGCTATAACTAAAAACTAAAAAAAAAATTAACTATTCAAGATATACTTTAGATATTCGACATATTGTCACTCTAACGAACACCTCAGTTAGAAACTTTAAAAGACAATAGAAAATAGAAAATAGAAAATGGAAAATATAAAAGAAAAGATGCCACCTATAAAATTTTCTAAATTAATTTTTTTTGATTAAAAAACAAGACCATCTCATCCTCAATTAGTGCAACTCCATAGTTTCGTTTTCATTATTCCTTGTGAATATTAAAAGCTATTTGCTTTCAGGTTTCGAATTAAAGTGAAAGCAGGTTGTGTCATCCGGAACAGAGCTATTAAACAATAGCTTAGTTAAAGACTACAACGATAGGTTGGGATTCAATTTCAGCTATCCTTATTCAAGGTATGCAGAAATTGAGAGATAACAAATTCAGTCTTGCAACAATAGATTGTTCTGCAGTTTAACGCATTTAAAAACTATAAATTTCTTTTTTAAAATTTATTCAGCTTTTGTGGAAGAAAAGACAATCTCTTCAAATAGAAGATTTCTGACAGATATTATGACTTAACCTTCATAATGACGATGCAAACGAAAATGAATACATAAGGAAAGCAAGTGAGGTTTGGTACAGATGTTTTATTTTCAAACACATTTCTTTACTTTATCTATACAAAAATTTCACTACACAAAAAACAATAGTTTTAATGAAACTTAAAATTTGATTTCATTAATTAAATAACAAAGCCTAAAATACTGTCATTAAGCACAAAATCTAGCTTTAGGAAGACTAATAAAGATTCCTTGGTATATTGCAACAACAGACACGCATACAGATCTAAGAATCGACTCAGTGAAAAAATATATCAAGAACAGAGCCCTTAAATTATTCACAAAAGTTGATACGTTGTCCAACCTCGCAATAACAAACCTTAAATCCACCTCAGGACGCACAGAAAGATATGATGATCTATGGTCCGTCATCAATTAGAAAATAAATAAATGATAATAATTCTAGTATAGTTAAAGTTTAGTGTGGGGACGGTAAGAATACATTTTTAGTATTTAGCAAGATAGAAGATATTTTATCTCTAGATATTTTCTAATTGATATTAAGTCATCAAAACAAAAAAAGCATTCTTTACTAAGTAATATAAAGATAAGGTGTTGATATATAAAAAATAAAAAAAATGTTATGGAAATCTTGTACAAAAAATACTTTATATAATTATAGTAGATAGCAGATAATTATCTACAGATTTCAGATAAAAAACGTGTTACACACCAAATCAAAGTATATTTCAAAAAATATATACCGTACTTTGTTGCGGTATATTACATTTGTACATTATCTCGGGAAAACTAGCTAGAATGAGATAAATAACAAAGGTAAAATGTTTTCCTATCAAAACTTATGTTTTTCGACCAATATCTTATACAACCCACCTTCCTACCAAACTTTATCAATTGCTCACGCAACATTCAGAACAACAATAGTGCAATATTGTTTTTCTTCAAATGTGTTTCTAGTATGTGAGATGATTCTATGGCCCATCTGCGCTACCCTACTTTTCTATAACTCCACATTAATGTTGAGACGTGATAATTCATATTGAATATTAGTTGCTCAAATATTTTTCAATCCACGGTACTGATAATTTGATATTATATATAAAACTCAACTGTTATCGGAGCGTCTCCTTTCAGATATATTTACACTATCTCCAACCCAAATTGACGTTAACTTACTTATGCTATTGATAATATTCAGATATGGCTCTCACGTAAAAGCTTAATATACGCGAAAATGAAGTCACTTAAACATTTGAACGGATAAAGTCACTAATTTTATATATTTAGACAGAACAAAATCCAAAAAATTACTGTTGACCATAAAAACTTTATGTTAATCAAAAAGGTACTTACTTATATTTATATTGAAATCTATTGATTTGCTTTATATGTGGAATTATTGACCAATTATTTCTGTCGTCAACTCTGCCGTTTTAGAAACTCCCAAGACGAAATTGAAATATTCAAAGACTGCGCCCGATAAATGCTTTCTGAACTAACTAATTTTGAATTTTTTCTGTATATTTCTGACAATTTCTTAAAAACATAATTGATAATGTGTCAAAATAATTGACATATAAATCCATGCACAAAGTATGCACATTTTTTTTTTTTTTTGTGAATGAAAGAAAAAAATAAATTATATATTAAAAATTTTTTTAAAAAAGATATTAACCCATCTACTACATTACATGAGTAGTTCACAAAGTTGTGGAAATATCCGACTGCCTTCGCTAATCTTTGTTTATTACTTCAGCCGCAAAACGCTAATTTTAGAGATAATCTTTTAATTAAAATCACATTTTTCTATATCTATATTAACAGAAACTGGGACCGCTTTTTTAAATAATCAACGTTTTGAGTATTTTAAGACATTAAACGTTAACAACCAGTTATGAAAAAAATCCACCTACGGCGAAGGGGTTAGAGTATTCCCGAGGTGAGTCATGCTTATCGTAGAACGCAGCTAAAATCCCGCTGCTATACCGACACTTGACAGGAAGTGTACATGGTTATCCCAGTTATCCAAGCTTGCGACATTCGACTAGAGGTGTGAATCTGGTACTACGGGTACTACAGTGACCCGTAGCTGAGCTGAGGTGTTGAGGTTAAACTCGTAGTCGCTATGGTTAATACCTAAACTTACGTGGGTAGAATAATCAGGTATTTGTTTATAATTCATTCAGCGTGGAGTTGCGTATTTATCATCGTTTGCTGTGACCCAAAGATCAGCAGAGGTTGTGTTGTGTGGGCCTCGCATCAAACCAAGATGGAAGTTATGTCCTCCAGACATTGCTTCATTGACATCGGCGGAAATTCTTTGAACGTTGATGGACGCGTTGTATTAATATGCATGTTTTTGAACACCGTAATGTTAAGTCAACATTGAGACTACTACTAGTTGCTATACTATATTCTTATACTTATACTAAATATTTAATATACCATATTCTTACTGAATATTTTATTTATAAATAAAATAAATAAAATATTTATAAATATGTTACAAACCTATAAAAATTAAATCAGTCGGATTGAATATAGCACTAATAGTAATTTTATAACCTATAAATATTTATAATATAAGTAATTGGTAATGGTAATTATATACTGGAAATATGTGATTTGTTAAGTTTATGTCTTTAAGCAATCGTACGGGTATAGGACAAGATGCTATAGGGTTTTAAGTACTAGCTCGCAGCGAAGAAAAAATAAATTATAGAAATATATAGAAATTTCTACGGTTTTAGGCTCTGAATGAAGCGATGAACTGTCTTCATATGCTAATATATCTTTTGTTTTGAAAATTATTATTAATTCTTTTTATTTTCAATTATGTATTTTAATAAAAATAGTACTCATTATAGCTAGATAACACAATCAATCTATACAGATACTATACATCTTATTTGAAAAAGTTTATAGAAAATAATTTTAGTATTTTACAATATACGAAATCATATTTTTATTTCTTATATGTTCACTAATTTTTTACATCTATTTTTAATTATATATACCTTTCTTGACATATGTAGTTTACAGACTTTTCATTTTTTCTAATATTATTATGATGAATTTGAAATTTTATAAAAATAAGGTTTTATATTAAGATTTATTCACTTTATATTTATACATCAAATTTTCTTAGGTAAGTTTCGCTGAACTCAATATATAATATAGAGCTTATATGTTGTATTATAATCAATTTGAAATTAATTTAAATATTTTCCAATGAACACACTGATTTAATATTAATATGAATTTAATTATTAAAGATATATATTTGTGTAACAAAGTAAATATATCATATATCAGACTTTCACGTTATGTCGATAATTTTTGTCTCAATTTAATATATATATATAATATAAAAACTCATATTAAATTTATTAAATAAAACACTTACCCTAATATCTTTTATATGTAAAATTGCTTAATAATTGAATTATTATATTTTTATTTAAGTACTCGTTAGTATTTATAAAATAATACGGAGTGTGCTGAATTAAAAGATTTATTTCGAACAGAACACTTTGACGAACTCTTTACGAATAATCACTCAGCCTTTACAACAAATTAAAATCATTTAACTTCTAACATCTTTACACTGAACTGATGATAGTATATATAATCTATTGTATTAATACGCGAGACGGCCCTTATCAATAACACATTTTTAGGTGAATGCACCAACTACATGTATCAGCAGCATATTACCCAAGTTCATTGATAAGCGAACTGAATTTACGAGTATTGAGGGATTATCGCAAAAAGAAATGCTGAACGAGAAGAGAAAATCACTTCATACAGCTTTTAGACTGCAGAGATTTTTCATTATTAAATGCATCGTTACAATGAGATAAAACTTTAAGTACACAACACTTACAAAAACGCATACACAACAAAAGATATACTAAAGCAATATCTCTTCTTTAATTCCACTTCAACTTCATATACTAAACTGACTTCGCCTCCTCGTAAGAGAGCAGATGACTTGCAACTCATAGGAACATTCTATCTGTTTAACGTCGAATTTATTATTAGTAAACAATTTTTATGAATCTGTAAAAGGAGAATTCAGTTCAGCGGGTCGGAGGAAAATTACAATAACCCAATATGTTGAACCTATGGTATGTTGAAAAAAATTTTAAGTGATAAGAACAATTATTCTGTACAAAATCAACACAAAACACAAAGTATTTATTGAATCCCTCTTAAAATATTATTATAAGAAATATTTAAAAATTTTTGAATTCGATAATTCAATTGGATTGAATATGGACTGCTAATTAGATATCTGAGAAAAAACAAAAGGTCGACAATATAAATTACTTAGTCATCCCATTATGACTTGGTAACTTGCAATGATGATGATACTTACACAAATTCTAAAACAGAATTAGAGATAATGAAAACCAAGTCAACACAATTACCGTATAACATAGTGTCTTCAGTTTTCACAGGTGTTAGCACGATTTATATAGTGTACTCATATTTTTTGAAATATTGTAAGTAGCAGATTGAGTTGAAACCGATTGACAGAAAAAAGAACTGAAGTTGAGAGACGAAGCGGGTTTCTCGCGAACAAAAACCTTATTCTAACAAAGATGAAAAGTGCAAAAAAAAATATTATCTATAAAATACAGATTTATTATTAAAGAGTAGACGTGAAACTTGCCCAACAGCCGGTATTGCGGCCAGAAGAGTCCTATTATACCAGTCTCACTATTGATTAAACAAAGCCCCTTAAAGCTTTGGCAATAAAGTCTAGAACTAAATATAGAGAAGAGTTCTTAAACTGCTCTGGTGACAGAAATTCTTTATGAAACAGGTGACAGAAATTCTTTATGAAACAGGTTTCTTCTGTGCGTTATTAATAATATAAAATACAGATATTGACAAACAGAATAGCAAAACCTAAACGTCTGTGTCTGTCCGACAAGAAAAATAAATACACTGAACTTGTGATGAGTTCCACAAATATAATATGGTGGCTGTATTTGTAAATGGACGAAAATTTCACAGGTTCACATTTATACTGCAAGTGACTAGTTAAACGTTTAATGTATATATATCGTTTGAGAAGCCCATAACTCTCGCTAAAGGTGATCTATGCAACAAGCAAACAGAATTTAAAAAATTTTATAATTTTTCAGCATTTTCTTTTTCATTGCTTATAAGTAATTTAATTTTAAATAAAAAAAAATTATGGAGTTCTGAAAAGCTGTTGTTTTTAATGGCTTTTCAACTACTCAGAAATCATTGTGATTCTTCCTATTATTTGTTTTATTCGTAACGATTCATTAAAATAATATTTACAATTAATAATATTTAATTTCTTTTTAATTTATTTATTTCTATTTAAGACACTGCACTTGAGCACTTTTACTCTTTCTTAACACGAGCTATTTTTAAAACTCCTCTTTACGCCTTGACTAGATTATTGCTTATCACTTCATCAGACTAAGCAATAATTGACCTCAGATCTGCATACCTCCCCGAGGAGCCTGTAACCATTCTGAGATTTGTTAACAAAACCAATTTTAAAATTCAGAAATATTTTTGTTAACAAACATTTCCCATAGCTATTAATTGATTTAAAATACCAACCGACTAGTCATTTAATTTATGAAAACAGATCCATTGTTTCCATAATACTATGAAATACATAAAAGTTCTATTTATATATGTTTATAAGATTATATTTATATAAATTTCGTATAATACTACACGAAAAAATATTTTAACAGTATTTATATATTAACAAATTTTTGAAAATTATTATATGAATATGCGTACAATAAAACATATATAATAATAATAACATTATACAATGCTATACAATATATATATACATAGGTATATATATATATGTAGGAATGTTTAGTCGTCACTACATATTTATTTATCTAAAGGTATATACGGTTTTAATGTCATCACAATATTTAAATAATATTAACTGTAATATAGTTGTTGTTGTCTTTATCATACCGTGTAATAAGAGAGCAAATCTCTTAAAGAGTAAATATATTAAAGTTATAAACAAAATGTTACCATTTTTCAAGTTTTCAAGTAAGACAATATATAGTCTAAGAAGTATCATTCTGCAATCAAACAACATTTATTTCTATTTTCTCCATTTATATATGTATATATATATATGTAAATATAAATTGATATGAATTTTAATGAAAATACAAAATGTGTAGAAACAATTGTTTTTGTCTCATCCCAAAATATAATCTGCGAAAAAGGAACTAGTAAAAACCCATCCTCAGGTACCTCGTGTATATCTTTCATATAAATGCTTCCATAAAATTATCATTTCCGTTTCATCCAAAATAATTTTTAAGTTAATATATACAAATGTTAATGTACTCATGTACGTACTCATGTACACAAAGCATATGTTTTATGACAATTGTAATAATTTCCGGATTTCGTTGATTTGTTGAGAAATGCAGTTAAGTCCTGCTTTTATTTTGCTGTCATATAGTTAGACTGACATTTTTATATTAGTTTCTTTAAGACAGAGCTACCTATTTCAATAAATTCTTTAAAATAAATATCTAGTAGATACCAAGTGAGTTCTATATGAAATTCATAAACAAAAAAAAAGGAAAATTTGTTTTACTATCATAAAAACTATCCTATCATTAATTAATATACCTAATAATTTATTTAATAAAATTGGGAGATCAAACTGGTCTTTACTTTTAACAAATATAAACGCCAAACGATATTAGAATTTTAATTTTACGAACACATTTATTAAAATGTTACAAAGTTATATTAAAAATTTGTGGTTGTGAATTTGTATTCACAATTGACCACCATTGTTACAACTTTTACTGTCCTTTTTGTCACCATCGGAAGACACACCATCAGATTCCTTTCTATCCTCCCGGACGGCTATGGGTGCTACGGATGCTGTTGGCTCAGTAGTAGTAACATTGTTAGGGTTAGGTGCGTACCTATATCCACAAGCCTCACATATACCAGGTTCTTGCCTATTAACTCCAGCAAAAGTATTGTTAACCGCAAACTCATAACAGTCGAATATATCATGGTGAATAATCATTGCTAAAGTAATAATTGTTTAATTTGATATATATATATATTTAATTATTAACTTATCATACTGACCTCCAAAAATTTGTATAACGCGTCCTCACCGTATGAAATTTCGTACACAAATGAAGATGTCACGTTTACACCTTCGCAAATATTCGTGAAAGCCGAATCGTTGTTGTGAATGACAGAAAATGTAATAGATCCCAATGTCCCCAATGTTGCAATTTAATCAAAAAGGTGCCACTATATTTCTTATTGTCACAGTTGTACCAAACTCATCACTTGAAATTATTGTTTCCGAAACTTTAAGAAATGTGGTTTAATTTTGTATCTAAATCGGATGCCTGTTAAGTTGGAAGATACGGAAATTGGAAGTCAGTCAAATTAAAATATATAATAAATTTTATCATTTCGACACGTTCAAAACGTCACATTTGAATATAATAACCATATAATGTATCCTATGATTTTAATAATTAGGAGTATAGTGGCAGTATATATTATTCAATATAATTTGATAAAATATAAAATTTAAGGTTTTCTATTGTGTAAGATAATAATAACTCATTCCAACCTTAATCATAAGCAGGCCTTGAATCTGGAATTAATTAAATAATTAATTTGATTTTTATTTGGAGAGTAGTTATAGTAAAATATATAAACTTCAAACAAGCTGTATTTAGCAAATATCTTACGAACGTTATCAATTATTTCAATAATTTTTCAAAACAAATAATTATATATCAATAAATGATAATTGTGTGCTTTACCTGGAATACTTGAATACCTGGAGGTGATACAAACAGATTGGTTCCGATTTGCACAGTACGAAATAAAAGCTCGTTCTCACAAAATCTAATTATTTACCATAGTTTGCGTATTCAAATGTAGTTCCACCAAATGGATTTGGTGGAACTACATATTAGAGAAAACCAAGTATTTTGTGGCGTTAAAATTTCATATTCAAGGCCTCTTTATGATTAAGTTTGGAATGAGTTATTATTATCTTACACAATAGAAAACCTTAAATTTTATATTTTATCAAATTATATTGAATAATATATACTGCCACTATACTCCTAATTATTAAAATCATAGGATACATTATATGGTTATTATATTCAAATGTGACGTTTTGAACGTGTCGAAATGATAAAATTTATTATATATTTTAATTTGACTGACTTCCAATTTCCGTATCTTCCAACTTAACAGGCATCCGATTTAGATACAAAATTAAACCACATTTCTTAAAGTTTCGGAAACAATAATTTCAAGTGATGAGTTTGGTTCAACTGTGACAATAAGAAATATAGTGGCACCTTTTTGATTAAATTGCAACATTGGGGACATTGGGATCTATTACATTTTCTGTCATTCACAACAACGATTCGGCTTTCACAAATATTTGCGAAGGTGTAAACATGACATCTTCATTGTGTACGAAATTTCATACGGTGAGGACGCGGTATATAAATTTTTTAAAGTCGGTATGATAAGTTAATAATTAAATATATATATATATCAAATTAAACAATTATTACTTTAGCAATGATAATTCACCATGATATATTCGACTGTTATGAGTTTGCGGTTAACAATACTTTTGCTGGAGTTAATAGGCAAGAACCTGGTATATGTGAGGCTTGTGGATATAGGTACGCACCTAACCCTAACAATGTTACTACTACTGAGCCAACAGCATCCGTAGCACCCATAGCCGTCCGGGAGGATAGAAAGG
Source organism: Teleopsis dalmanni (assembly GCF_002237135.1). Lineage (NCBI taxonomy): Eukaryota > Metazoa > Arthropoda > Insecta > Diptera > Diopsidae > Teleopsis > Teleopsis dalmanni. The sequence goes on from NC_051848.1 coordinate 55,692,280, forward strand.
AATCTGATGGTGTGTCTTCCGATGGTGACAAAAAGGACAGTAAAAGTTGTAACAATGGTGGTCAATTGTGAATACAAATTCACAACCACACATTTTCAATATAACTATGTAACATTTTAATAAATGTGTTCATAAAATTAAAATTCTAATATCGTTTGGCGTTTATATTTATTGAAAGTAAAGACTAGTTTGATCTCCCAATTTTATTGAACAAATTGTTAGGTATATTACTTAATGATAGGATAATTTTCAGCCTTTGTTTATGAATTTCATCTTGAACTCACTTGGTATCTACTAGATATTTATTTTAAAGAATTTATTGAAATAGGTAGCTCTGTCTTAAAGAAACTAATATAAAAATGTCAGTCTAACTATATGACAGCAAAATAAAAGCAGGACTTAACTGCATTTCTCAACAAATCAACGAAATCCGGAAATTATTACAATTGTCATAAAACATATGCTTTGTGTACATGAGTACGTACATGAGTACATTAACATTTGTATATATTAACTTAAAAATTATTTTGGATGAAACGGAAATGATAATTTTATGGAAGCATTTATATGAAAGATATACACGAGGTACCTGAGGATGGGTTTTTACTAGTTCCTTTTTCGCAGATTATATTTTGGGATGAGACAAAAACAATTGTTTCTACACATTTTGTATTTTCATTAAAATTCATATCAATTTATATTTACATATATATATATACATATATAAATGGAGAAAATAGAAATAAATGTTGTTTGATTGCAGAATGATACTTTTTGAACTATATTTTGTCTTTCTTGAAAACTTGAAAAATGGTAAGATTTTGTTTATAACTTTAATATATATACTCTTTAAGAGATTTGCTCTCTTATTATACAGTATAATAAAGACAACAACAACTATATTACAGTTAATATTATTTAAATATTGTGATGACATTATAACCGTATATACCTTAAGATAAATAAATATGTAGTGACGACTAAACATTCCTACATGTATATATATACCAGGGTTCAGAAAAACACTGTGCTGTGCACAAAAATGCAAAACACCACGCACAAATGTTGTGCGATTCTAAAATTTCACACCACAAATGTGGTGTGCGAAAATTTTTGTGCACATCTTAAGTGCACATCTTGTGTGCACAAACGAAACGCACATTTCACACGAGTGTGGTGGAGTGAAATAAAACTCGCACACGCATTCGGTGTTTGTGCCGAAGTTATTTCGCACAGCACATTGTGTGTGCGGCAGCCAGCTTGCTCTCGCACACAACGTGTGCAGAAAAGAATACGAGGAGCACATTTTGTGTGCAGACTCGAAAATAAAAATGCACCCAAATGTGCGGAGACGAAATGTCTACTGCACATTTGTGTGAAATGATGATTTAAAAGCGCACAATATTATGACAAATATCGCAGCAAAATAGTACGTAAAACTGATTTGTATTAATTTTGGTCTTAATGCGAAATATTTTATTGAAGAAATGATTTTGTATTTATATTTTAATTTTGAATTTATTATTAGATTTACATTTATTGCTTATATTACTTATTATTTTAAGGTTTACTAATTTAAAACATGGGAATAAAGTTAATTTCACAATGTACTTGAAAACTTTGTTATATTAAATAGGTACATGAATTTAATAGAGAAAGAGTATTTGTTTCAAAATGTTATAAGTAAAGAGGATCGGTTCTACGGATCGTACTTTGAAAAAATTATATATATCAATTTTGGACTACTTCATAAAATTTTATTTAATAGTAAGTTGTACACTAAGATTCGTTAGTAAGGTTATAAAAACCAAATTAAATATTTTTTACAACAACATAAATTAATTTTGTTATTAGATTTCACTTAATTTTTTATCTTTAATTACAGCTTAAATTTAACGAAGTTATTGAAATAATTCAATAATTTAATATCTTAATTTCTTATTAAAAAATATATAATTTTTATTACATATTTTTTGAAGTAAATTTTCATTTAATCTTATTAATAACATTGCTGAAATATTTTTTTCACTTAAATTATATCTTTGGTTACTTAGCACAGTAGAAAGGGCGCTAAAATCCTGCTACCTGTTCAAGAAAATATTTTCCTTATCTTTCGCGTTTTTTAATGAATGTTAGATACTCTACCTAAGTGAATACATATTTCTGGAGAAGAAAAATATCTATTTGTGGCCCTCCTGTATTATCTTTTTTAAACTGTTGCAAATTTTATTAAACAAATACACCAATACCAATACCTGCTACCTGTTCAAAAAAAATATTTTCCTAATCTTTCGTGTTTTTTAATAAAAGTTAGATACTCTACCTATGTAAATACATATTTTTTGGGCATAAAAAAAATTTCCTAAAATATGTTTTTATTTCTTTTAAACTGGTGCAAAACTTTCCAAACAAATACTTTAAGATCACTTACTATATTTGCATTTAAAAATGCACAAAGTAATATACAAAAAACTGATATTTTAAGTTAAAATACAAATAAGGTTAAGACAGTTATAATTTTTAGTTAACATTACTTAACAAAAATAATTATTTTAAATATTTGTTAATTTATGCAATTTTTAATATAAGTTACAGTCCCAAAGAACGCAAATATCAATTTCTTCAAAATTTGCAACAATATAATATTTTCTATTTCAAACAAAATTGTGAAGTTCCTGTAATTTTTTTCCACCCTTGGGTGCAAGCGCAAAATCGTACATTTGTGCACGTTTGTGCAACCGCACATTTGTGCACATTTGTGCACGTTTGTGCAGTCGCACATTTGTGCACATTTGTGCAAACGTAATATGAGCAGCACACTCGTGTGCAAAGAGAATTTTTTGTCGCACAGTGCGGTGCGAGCATAAAATTTTCTCGCACATCTGATTGTGCACATTTTTGTAAATCAGTCGCACAGCACAAATGTGTGTGGACGAATCTGTGTGCACAATCATTGCTTTGTGCGATGTGAAATTTGAAATCGCACAACAAATTTGAGTGCGTGCATTTTTTTTCTTAACACCACAAATGTGCGTGTACATATTTTAAAAACAATTTCCACTCGCACAGTGCAGTGTGCGATTTTGTGCACCACATTCCGAACTCTG